>NW_018407567.1:0-520 GCF_002113885.1 Mizuhopecten yessoensis
GGCCAAAATTTCATGAGTGATCTGATGAAGGAACTGTGCGCCGTGCCAGGGATAGATAAGTCGAACGCTACGCCATAT
Organism: Mizuhopecten yessoensis; assembly: GCF_002113885.1. Taxonomy (NCBI): domain Eukaryota; kingdom Metazoa; phylum Mollusca; class Bivalvia; order Pectinida; family Pectinidae; genus Mizuhopecten; species Mizuhopecten yessoensis. The sequence continues at coordinate 79 of NW_018407567.1, forward strand.
CATCCTATGGAAAACGGACTATGTGAGCGATTTAATCGGACACTCATTGGAATGCTTGGAACTTTATCAGGAAAGCGCAAACAAGATTGGAAGTCTAATACTGCAGCGTTGGTGCATGCATACAACTGCACTCGCCAGGAATCAACAGGACAGACGCCTTATTTCCTTATGTTTGGGAGAAATCCAAGGATCCCAGTGGATTTAGCATTTGGAGTATTAACGGAAAAACCCACAGGAACAATGACAGCGTATGTAGAAGCTTTAAGACAACGGCTCAAGAAGGCCTATACACTTGCGTCATCAAGTTCCAACTACGCCAAAACAAGACAGAAGACGAATTACGACACTAAGGTACGTGGAGATACTCTCACAGTAGGCGACCGAGTTTTGGTTAAGATTGTCGCGTTCGACGGTAAGCACAAGATTGCCGACAAGTGGGAGG
>NW_018407567.1:5089-5647 GCF_002113885.1 Mizuhopecten yessoensis
CAGGTACGTATAGTGAAGAGCATGTAACGTTATCATTACATTGTGTATATGATACCCAATGGGAGAACAGGGTCAGAGAAAAAGAATCATTCACCCCCTTGTGTGTGAGATAGGGAAATATCAACCCTCGGGGATTCTTAAGTTGCCAAACACTCGGCAAAGCCTCGTGTTTGAACATTAAAAGAATCTCCCCTCTCGGGTTGAGATTCTCCTATTTCAACCCCAAGGGGGTGAACGATTCTATTAATCTTACACAAGTTCTGTCACAATATCCTAGTCGTTATGATTTTAGCTGTCGAGTAATGCTGTGCACTGAGGCGAAGTACTGAAGAAAGTTTTTAAATCATCAGCTCCATGTGATTATGAATAAATCCGTTTGGTTTGAATAATGAGATAAAATGCTCTAAAATTCCGTTTGGAATACCTTCTTGACGACAACGACGACGGCAACGATGGTGAGATGATGATGATGATGATGATGATGTGATGATGATGCGTTACTGTGGTTTTTTTCCCAAAAAAATCCCCCTTTTAATTTGTACAACATACATAACATAT
>NW_018407567.1:6977-7512 GCF_002113885.1 Mizuhopecten yessoensis
TGGTCGCCTTCTAGCTTCGAGCTAGAGCGAATTCTCTTATTATATTTTCCTTCTTATTACAGAAATAATACTGTAAGTATTTTATCACAGAGAAAGCGTTATGGCTATGAGTTCAAGGAGTTCAAGAGATAGTTTTTGATAAAAAAAAATATACTATTTTGACGTTGGATATATTAGCTGATCTATTCATTTTGTAATTTGCCGGACCACAACGCAACACCGGAAAAAACTAGACTGAGAGTAAAAGTCGGACATGGATTCTTGAAAAGATGTCATAGTATTTTGCTTTAACGCACCAAAAACCTAATTGTATTGCTCTTTCTCTCGTTATTTAAAAACCTGAACCGGGATCTACAACGTACGAAAACAAAAACAGACAGATATTGAACCGTGCCCCTGTGATCAGTCTATGTTTCTCGTGCTTTTGAATAGCCGCCATTGACATTAAGAGTTTGAAACACCTAGATTACATCACCGGAACACACGAGCAGTCATTGCTGGTCAGGTAAATAAGCTTGTAATATCATATCCCGTC
>NW_018407568.1:0-521 GCF_002113885.1 Mizuhopecten yessoensis
GATTCACTACACCAGAGTCTGTTCTAAGTATCAGGAGTTTACTTGGCACAGTTAACTCAATACACCAGAGTCTGTACTAAGTATCAGGAGTTTACATGTCACAGTTGATTCACTACTCCAGGGTCTGTTCTAAGTATCAACAGTTTACACGTCACAGTTGATTCACTATACCAGAGTCTGTACTAAGTATCAGGAGTTTACATGGCACAGTTAACTCACTACTCCAGAGTCTGTACTAAGTATCAGGAGTCTACATGTCACAGTTGATTCACTACTCCAGAGTCTGTTCTAAGTATCAACAGTTTACACGTCACAGTTGATTCACTATACCAGAGTCTGTACTAAGTATCAGGAGTTTACATGTCACAGTTGTTTCACTATACCACAGTCTGTTCTAAGTGTCAGGAGTTTACATGTCACAGTTGATTCACTACACCACAGTCCGTTCTAAGTGTCAGGAATTTACATGTAACAGCTGATTCACTGCTCTAGAGCATAATCTAAGGATTCACTACACCATG
>NW_018407568.1:3954-21904 GCF_002113885.1 Mizuhopecten yessoensis
CACATGTCACATCTTATCTAGACCCTGTTAAACAATCGGGGGTTAACATAACACATCTGTTTACTAATGTGTATTTTTATGTTATTTCAGTATCACAGAGTTGAGTCTGTTTTACGTATTAGGAGTTAACATTTCACAGTAATTTGCTACTATAGAACTTAATCTATGCATCAAGAGTTCGAATCTCTCTCTCTCTCTCTCTCTCTCTCTCTCTCCCCTTTTTCATGAAGAACACAAACGTGAACCCTTTGTCACAGATATATTTTAACCTTAGCGTCTCCACTAACAACGCCTCATATTGCTCTTTCATGGCGGCAGATGTACAGCTAATCATATACATTGAAATATCCTCAAAATATGCATTGTTTGATACCTAACTGCAAATCAACCTGGACACATGAAGGGGTGGGAGCCATCTTCTGTTATGGGATTCTTTCAGAATCTTTGAAATGTGCGCTCTGTTGTAACTAGTGTTGAAACCGTAGTAGATTTTCAATAAATCGTCTCTAATCCCCTCGTATGCTTTGTCCTTCTACTCTCTTAGACCCCAACACCTCGCTTCGTCATCTCTCTAAATAGTTTCACTCCTCCTGTGTCACATAAGCTAGTTTTCGTTTATCAAATAAAATATGTTACAATGTTGAACCAGTTACTGGACATGGGGCAAACACAAGTGACGCTAACCGATTTATTTGCTGGTGTCACGCGCAGAACGATCGATAGACAGGCCAAGTCAACTCTCGGTATGTGACAACCCCGCTGGATGCGGATAACTTCACTTGGAGAACAGATTAAAGGTTTTATGTCTGTCGATATTTTAACTTATACAAGTTTCTGTCGTCTGTTCGGGGTATTACTTTCCGTCGCAAATGGCGATGGTGTCAATCCAGGGTCATATGATAGTGCCGCCACCCACCTGGACTTTCCACCCAGTGGGATTCTGTAGAAGTGTCGCACTGTCACACCGGGATAAAACATGTCTACTCTATTCATCTCCGAACTTTTCCCTAATCAAAGATCTACAGAGCTTGATATATGTCGTCAGACAATAAAAAATTACAACTGCACATACCTCAAAAATTGCAAACATAAAAGCTTTGTCGTGATGTACAAACTTTGTTTTATAAGGTAATTAAATCTAACAGCGTTTTATTAGATAGGGCAACGTCCTAGGTTACTGTATCGAGGATGACGTTACTGGGTTCATTTATTGAACACCCGCAAAGATTTAATGTTAAGGATTAAATAGCTCAAAATGTGTTAGGCTAAGAATCCCCACAAGATTTTGATGACGATTGCGCATTCCTGGGTAAATATCATGGATATATGTGGTGACGGGGCTTAAGATATTATTCTGACATTTTTTCAATCTATTTATCGTGTCGTGGAGTGTTGATCGTATTGCGCATGGCAGTAGGGTTTATAAAACTGACCGTAGTACTTGTCGCCTTAACACAATTCCTTGGGGATGAGATGGCAACCTTTCGTTTTCTGGCGACCATCTTATTAGTAGCAGTTGTTACAGAAGCGATATCGTTGGCGAGAAAGGATGACATTGATGACCAACAGCAACCCACCATATACCAGGAGCAACATGACGTGTACCACGTACAATCTGACTTAAAGAGAGCGGTCAAAGCACATAATACAACGCATGGAACACCACACCCTGCAACACACAACGTCCATAACGGAACACATACGACATGGCACAACGTCCCTAACGGAACACAAACGGCGGGCCCCAACGTCCCTAACGGAACACAAACGGCGTGGCACAACGTCCATAACAGAACCCAAACGGCGGGCCACAACGTACATAACGGAACACAAACGGCCGGACACAACGTCCATAACGGATCACATACGACATGGCACAACGACCATAACGGAACACATACGACATGACACAACGTCCATAACGGATCACAAACGGCGGGGCACAACGCCCATAACAGAACACATACGGCATGGCACAACGACCATAACGGAACACATACGACATGTCACAACGTCCATAACGGAAAAAATACGACGGGGCACAACGTCCATAAAGGAACACAAACGGCGGGCCACACCGTCCATAACGGAACACAACCGGCGGTGCACAACGTCCATAACGGACCACAAACGGCGGGGCACAACGTCGATAACGGAGCGCAAACGGCGGGGCACAACGTCGATAACGGAGCGCAAACGGCGGGGCACAACGTCGATAACGGAGCGCAAACGGCGGGGCACAACGTCGATAACGGAGCGCAAACGGCGGGGCACAACGTTCATAACGGGACACAAACGGCGGGGCACAACGTCGATAACGGAGCGCAAACGGCGGGGCACAACGTCGATAACGGAGCGCAAACGGCGGGGCACAACGTCGATAACGGAGCGCAAACGGCGGGGCACAACGTCGATAACGGAGCGCAAACGGCGGGGCACAACGTCGATAACGGAGCGCAAACGGCGGGGCACAACGTCCACCACGGAACACAACCGGCGGGGCACAACGTCCAAAACGGAACACAAACGGCGGGCCACAAAGTCCATAAAGGAACACAAACGGCGGGGCCCAAAGTCCAGAACGGAACACAAACGGCGGCGCACAACGTCCATAACAGAACACACACGGCGCTGCACAACGTCCATAACGGACCACAAACGGCGGGACACAACGCCCATAACGGAACACATACGGCGGGGCACAACGTCCAAAACGGAACACAAACGGCGGGGCACAACGCCCATAACGGAACACATACGGCGGGGCACAACGTTCATAACGGGACACAAACGGCGGGGCACACCGTCCATAACAGAACACATACGGCAGGGCACAACGTCCATAACGGACCACAAACGGCGGGGCACAACCTCCATAACTGAACACATACGGCATGGCCCAACGTCCATAACGGAACACATACGGCGGGGCATAATACTGGACATAACACGGCGCAGCATGGTAAGATATATGTACTTTACTTGCATTATGCATTATTAATATTTTTGTACTATTTTATTCTTAAGATCCCAGGAAATAACTGTCCTTTATAGGACTTACCTTCATCTTATCAAACGTCAGAAAAGTCATAAATGTTTCTATCATGTCAGCACAGTGTTCGTACCTTATCTGTCTTTTCTGCATCCAGGCAGGTGTTTGGTAGCTTTTCTCTATACCCATCCGTTCTTCTATATGACCGTCATGAACATAAGAAATATAAACATACCAGACACTTCGGTTTGTTACTTCATCCAACTGCTGAAATGTTCCTCCGGTGGCTGTGACCATGACGTTTTCTTTCCCCGACTTTCTCATATGTATGTTTCTCGAATTCGAGGTTGTTCTTGATGGTGACATTGAAAACAGTTTTCCAAATCATTGACAAAGTAAGATGTGTTTATCAATTTGTAACCAGAAGAAGAAATTAGGCTTGAGCACAAACTCCATGCTTGAGCATGAGAACGGTTTCATGAATACGGGCCCCCAGAAGTTCTAAAATTGTTTTCCTGTTAGTCGTAATGTGACGTCTGCTATACGTTGGAAACCGCGTCGTTTACCAATATATGTACTCTCTATTCTTTCTACCAAGAAGTCGTAGGTCCATTTGACAATTATACCCGTTACCCCTTACACCTTTTAATTGGCCTTTAAGTGTTCTGTGTTATAGAGTATCAAAGGCTTTAGATAGTTACAGTTTACTAGCTAGGTTTTTATCGTTGGTTTCATTGTCCGCTTCTTCGTCTTGAAGCTTTGTACTTTAAAGCATAATGATTACTTTTACCGAATAGGCGTTCTAGTTCTTTATTAACTTTAAGTCTTGCGACTTATCAGTGTAGATGTTCCAGTTCTGAAATCCTGTTTTTCTCGTTACTGAAGAATAAGTCCAGCACACACATCCTGTCTCTCCTTTGTATCGGTTTTGTAACATGTTGGTGTCGGCCAATATCTAAATCTCATTCCATGAATTTGTGCTGTTGTGGGGTTGTTGTTTGTGTCTCCATTTCCGTTCCAAGTGACCCAGTTGATGGCTGGGAGTTTGAAGTTCGTCTTTGTTTACATATGGGACTATTTTTGTTTTGCTTTCCTGAGAGTAGATATCCATGATATTACAAAATTATCTGGTAATTGATAATTGAATTACAGTGACCAGTGCCCCATATAACTTTCCAGCAGTTGGATTTCACGTCGTCCTTACTCCGGACTATCTGACCGTTCCTCACGATGAAACCGTCGTCTTTGACCATTCCTTGGTAAACGTAGGAGGCGCATATGACATCACGCACGGACACTTCACGGCGACTGTCTCGGGGTTGTACTCCTTCACAGCTAACATCGAATTTAGAAGTTCAGACACCGCTACGCTGGACTTCTCCATTGTCAAAAATGGAGACAGTATTGCTCGTGTATATGTGTATGGATCGGGCACGAGTATTAGGACGGTAGTCGTGCTCCTAGATGTCGGGGACATTGTATGGCTGAAGAACAACGTCGACAACCACCCCAGAATGTACGGAGAGGGGCTCAGCACCTTTTCTGGGTTTCTAATTGCGCCTGTCCATTAACTGTAAAATGATGAATGACCAAGACGGATGTCAAATTCGCAATCAGGAAGATTATACAAAACGTTGATCCAATCATATCACGGCATATCCTAGAACGCAGTGTTTGATCCAATCAGATCACGGCATATCCCAGAACGCAGTGTTTGATCCAATCAGATCACGACATATCCTTAAAAGCAGTGTTTTGTTTAAACTTTCTTTTTGTGAAATTTACATTTTTTGACTCTGAAATAGTTTATATTTAAACAAAGTGTATCTAACTTGTGGTTTTTCTGAGAACATTAATTATTATTTACTTGTCGTAAATTCAAACTCACATTAACAATGTTCTGATTACTATCTGATTTTTCCCATTTTGAATATTTTAATTTTGATGTCGTTTTGAACAGAGACCTTAAGTAAATTTAGGTCTATGTTTTGAATAAACAGAGCATATAATTTACACAAAACATGTTGCTAGTGTTATCCTTTATATGAAGGAAGTCTCAAGTTTTCTCCAAACCATGTAGGTTGGAAGTTTTATTTCAAAAAATCCTATTGGGATCATTCGCGTCCCTTGAATACAGTGCAGAATAAAAGCGGACTTATAATTTGAATACAGTTTACAAAATCCGTACGATTTTGTACTTAATCTCAAAGTCTTCCTAACAAAACTTAAGAACGTTTGAAGTCTGTCGCATGCTGTAAAAACCCAGAGGATATATTCTGATAGGACTTTATTCGAAATGCTTGTTGTTTTCAATATTTCGAGTGCTAAAATACGCCAAATTCGAGCTGTTTGTTTTCAGTTCATGCTCATTTTTTCTAAGAAAGAAATGGACAGAACGTTTCAATTGCTAGTCTACATATATTCAAATCGAATGAAGTTTAAGGCCGTAAGCGCCTCTTTGAGGGGCGGAACACGTTTGAAGAAGTGGAATCTCCCCACGGTTTGAGTGAACTTGATATGATAGGAGTTTGTTTGAATTTGAAGTTAGTCCATGTCAATGAAGTAAGGGCAAGTTTTATGATGAGACAGGATTTTATTTATACCACTGGATCGTATAGCAAAACAATCAAGACTACTTTAGATCTATGACTTTGAATCTAACGAGAAAATTTATTTCAATGTACGGTTTCCTGATATAGTTTAAAGCAAAAACAGAAAGGCGGTGGACGCCAACTATTTATCACAATATTAGCATGGGTGGGTTAAGATTGGCTCCCTGACATGGAGCCAATTTCCAGAAGTTCCCAACGTGTTTCAGAAAGAAAGTCTGATGGTTCAACTTCTAAATCACTATCATCATCCTCCAAACTTGTGGAGATACCCACATTTCCAAACTTCAAATTATGTTCATAGATTTCCAGTTTTTCTTTAACATGGGAAAAAAAACCTGCTTTCTCATCAGGTGCCTTAGAGTGTGGTATTCCACTTGACAGATATTTGTAATTAACAACAAACCAAGAAGCAAGTATGGCTTGTGTGTTGACTTTGCCTTCCACAGACACTAATGAAATGAATGAGCTTTCCAGAAGAACATCTTTCTGTGAATCATAGAAATACACGACCATTCCTGTGTTTGCTACTCCAATGCAAGGGAACAGAAAATGCCTACTTTCAGGATGCCTTTGTTTTTGAAGAAATGAAAAGACAATTGTCTCTGACATTATCTGCTGATTTCTTGAGAGATTAACATGTTTTAATTTTACTTCAACTGTAGATTTACCACCTGGGCTGTCTGCTTTGCATTCAGAAGGATAAGACACACCAACCGTGTCATTGTCAACAATTATGTCTAAGTTTCCATGCCAGACTTCTTCGTTTCCTGTAAAAATGTCCAAAAAAAAGTTCAAGATAATTTAACAACATCACTAGTCATGCTCCATCCATGGTACAATTTGCAAATAACATCTAATCTTTCTTGAATCAATTTTTTTTTTCAAAATGTTTTACAAGGAATAACACAAATATATATATACATACATGTATGACAATTACTTCAAAGCAACATATGCCATCATGCTCCAGTATTTTTTGTAGTATCATCCAAACCATAACAACCTTAAAAGTGTAATATTTTTTGTCAATGAGGATAATTTTTGCCACAGCTAGTTCTTCTGTCATTCAGCATTTTTAGAGAAAGCTGAAGGCTATCACAAACTTTCAATGCAAGTTTACTGGTGGCCAATATTTGATCAATCTAATGATGCACTTATATCATATATGTGCCATATACTGATCATGTCATTAAGTTTACTGAAGATCTTTTCAGTTGTTACTGAGAAATTGTTTCTGAGAAAAAGTGATCACAAGAATTGTTTATTGATGCATGTATATGCGCTGACCATAGAAGATCAAAGTACCAAGGCCACTCATAGGTGCTGTGCATGAGGGATTGAAATAAAGGAGTAAAGCAACTTTATTTGCAAGTAGTATATAAATATACAATAGGCCCAATGGGCCTGTATCGCTCACCTGCTTCTAATGCAACTTTGAAGTTGATCTAGGTTATTATATGCAGATGCTAACCTGATAACCACTTGATTAAAATGTTAGAGTAGGCCAGGTTTATTCATTTGAATTTATTTTGTAGCCCTTCATTCTAGATTACTACTCGCCCAATCTCAGGTCTCTGGGTCTCTTGCAATTGGTTATTGAGATGTCGTCGTTTGAAGATTTTGACACATTTGACCTTGTGACCTTGAAAGTCGATCAAGGTTCAATTAATTAAAATATACTTGGTAACCTTTCACCCCAGCATGTTACGGACCAAATATCAGGTCTCTGAGCCTCTTGGTTATTACCAAGAAGTCGTTTAAAAGATATAAGCCTATTTGAAACATGTGACTTTGAATGTAGGTCAAGGTCATTCATTTGAACAAAGTTGGTCGCCCTTCACCCCAGCATATTAAAGACACAATATCAGGACTTTGATTGGGCCTCTTGGTTATGGAGAATGCAATTTAAAGATTTAAGCATATTTGACCCCAGTGACCTTAAATGTACGTCAAGGTCATTCATTTGAACAAACTTAGTAGCCCTTCACCCCAGCATGCTACAGGCCAAATATCGGGTATCTGGGCCTCTTGGTTATTGAGAAGAAGTCATTTAAAGAACTTAGCAAATATGACCCCTGTGACATTGAGAGCAGGTCAAGGTAATCCATTTGAACAAACTTGGTAGCCCTACATCCGAGCATGCTATGTGCCCAAAATCAGGTCTCTGTGCCTGTTGGTTATTGAAGAAGATTTTTAAAGAATCTAGCATATTTAACTCCTGTGACCTTGAAAGTAAGTCATGGTCATTCATTCTAACAAAGTTGGCAGCCTTTCATTCCAGAATATTGCCACAGTCCAAATATCAGGTCCTGGGGCCTCTTAGTTATTGAAAAGAAAATGTTTAAAGATTTTAGCATATTTGACCCGTGACCTTGAAAGTAGGTCAAGGTAATTCATTTGAAGAAACGTGTTAGCCATCCACCCCAATATCAGGTCTCTGGGCCTCTTATTTATTGAGAATAAGTTGTTTAATGGAAATGTTGACAGAATATGTTTAAAATAATTGGTATGAAGTAAAGATATAGCACACTATGTAGGTGCTGTAAGTACATATGAAATTTCAGAAAGATCCATCCAGTACTTGAGATATAGCGAGAACAAACTTCAAACAGAGCCCCACCTTATGCCCCTAGGGGGGGGGGGGGGGGTCATACCCACAGTTTATACAAAATTGAGTCCCCTTGCCCCAAGTATGCTCTAGACTTAATAAGGATTAAATCCTGTCGTCTGTACAGAAGAAGGTATTTGAAGAATTTGCTATGTTTCTGCTATTGGGCCCCGCCTTTCTGCCCCCAAGAGGACCAAACTCACTTTTTATACAAAATTGAGTCCCTTTTGCCCAAGATCCACGAGATCAAATTGGGAAGAAATCCCTTCATCCCTATGGTAGAAGAAGGATTTTAAAGGTTTACCTCTATTTCCCCTATTCGGCCCCGCCCTTTGTCCCCTTGGAGACCACACCCTATGCTTATACAAAATTGAGTCCCCTTGGCCCAAGGATGCTCCAGACTAAATTCGGATAAAATCCCTTAATCCCTATGGTAGAAGAAGGATTACCCAATTTGACCAAAATCCTGTCATTCCTACAGAAGAAGGATTTTGAAGAATTTACTATGTTTCCACTATTGGGCCCCACCTCCCTTCTGCCCCAAGGGGGGCCACACTTGCTGTTTATAAGAAATGGAGTCCCTTTTGCCCAAGGATGCTCAAGACTAAATAAGGATAAAATCCCTTAATCCCTATGGTAGAAGAAGGATTGTAAATATTTTACCTCTATTTCCCCTATTGGCCCCCGCTCCTCAGGTCCCAGAGGGGCTACACCCACCGTTAATACAAAATGGTTCCCCTTTACCCAAGGATGCTCCACAACAAATATGGTATGGACCAAATCCATTCATTCCTACAGAAAAAGAAGGATTTTAAAGAATAATTTGCTATGTTTCCCCTATTGGGCCCTGTCCTCAGGCCCCTGACCCATGGTTTATACAAAATTGGTTCCCCTTTACCGTAAGATGCTTCAGACCAAATATGGAACAAATCCTCTCATTCCTACAGAAGAAGAAGGATTTTAAAGAATTAGCTATATTTCCCCTGTTGGGCCCCGCCCTTCAGACCTACCATTTATACCAAATTTGTTTCCCCTTTCCCCAAGGATGCCTCTGACCAAATTTGGTCAAAATCTACTTGGCGGTTCAGGAAAAGTAGCGTTTTAAAGGAAAAGTTGACAGACAGACGACGGACGCTGCGGTATGGTATAAACAAGAGGGCCTGTATCGCTCACCTGAATATTAAAGCAGTCATAACAAAATATTCTCATTAAATATTATATTGCACTAAAAATATTTCCCTCGCAAACATTGTTGGCTCCATCTGTTGAAACTACCAGCAAAATATCATTATAAGATTCTATGCTTTTTGATTCTTCTTCAGAAGTTGCTTGACGTATTTTTCCCTGTGACCTTGTAAGTAGGTCAATGTCATTTTCCTTCTCAAATTGGTTAGCTCTATTCCAAAATGCTACCAGCCAAATTTTATGAATCCGTTCCTTTTAGTTCTTGAGAACAAATCCTTTAAAATGTTGTAGACCTCTGTGATCTCTAAAGTAGGTTGAGGTCATTTTCATTCACAAACTTTGGTGAGCTCTATCCCAAGAAGTCACCAGCCAAATATTATAATTTTATGAATTTTAATTCTTCAGAAGTAGTTTGAACCGTTTGACATATTTGAACGCTGTGACCTTGAAAGCAAGTCAAGGTCATTTTCATTCGCAAACTTTGTTTGGCTCTTTCCCAGGAAATAACCAGCCAAATATTAAGGTTCTATACCTTCTAGTTCTTCAGAAGAAGTTGTTCTAAGCATTAGACATATCTGCCTCATGTGACCTTAAAAGTAGGTCAAGGTCATTTTCATTCGCAAACTTTGGTGAGCTCTATCCCAGGAAGTCACCAGCCAAATATTTAGGTTATATAACTTTCAGTTGTTCAGAAGAAGTCATTTTAATCATTATACATATCTGACTCCTGTGACCTTGAAAGTAGGTCAAGGTCATTTTCGTTTTCAAACTATGTCCCAGGAAGCCACCAGCCAAATATAAAGATTCTATACCTTTCAGTTCTTTAGAAGAAGTCGTTTGAAGTGTTTGACACATTTGACCCCTGTGACCTTGAAAGAAGGTCAAGGTCATTTTCATCCTCAAACTTTGCCGGGCTCTATCTCAGGAAGCCATCAATCAAATATAAAGATGCTATACCGTTTAGTTCTACAGGAGAAGTCGTTTGAAGCTTTTGACATATTTGACTCCTGTGACCTTGAAAGTAGGTCAAACTAATTTTTCATTCTCAAACTTTGTTGGGCTCTATCCCAGGAAGCCACCAACCAAATATACAGATTCTGTACCTTTTAGTTCTTTAGGAGAAGTCATTTGAAGTTTTTGACATATTTGACCCCTGTGACCTTGAAAGTAGGTCAAGATCATTTTCGTTCTCAAACTTTGTCGGGATTCTACCAACAAAGCTTTCAGTCAAATATCATGACTCTAGGCCTGTCCGTTCTTCAGAAGGAGTTGTTTAAAGGAAAAGTTGACGGACGAGGACGGACGGACGACGGACGCCGCACTATGACATAAGCTCACTTGCCCTTTGGCAGGTGAGCTAAAAACGTGATACAAATTAAATTAAATTATTATGTAACACATATGTATACTTACCGATACTTGTATCTGCAAACTGACCAGACAAACTGCAGTTTTCTGAAGAACATGGGCAATGCTTACTTTCCTTAGTACAGTTTTTATCAATTACATACTTGGATGATGTTGCTAATTTTCCATGTAGGTGATTAGCCAAAACCATGGTGAGCTCCGTTTCATTGAACTTTTCTAAATTTTTCAGCAGCAAATGTGCTTCTACAAAAAAGAGAAGTTTCTTAAATCAGAATCAGATTCACTCAGATTCCAGTTTTTGATACTAAACAGAGTGCTAAACCTATTCTAAAGGCCATCTGTATGTACACTGTATAACAAAACAAGAGACCCAATGGGCCTTTAACGCTAACCTACTTCTAATGCAACTTTGCTCAGCTGATTATGACATTATTCAAATATAAGAATATTGAAAAGTCATAATTTAAAGATTTTAATATATTTGACCCCTGTGACCTTCAAAGTAGGTCAAAGTCATTCATTGGAACAAACTTGGTAGCCTTTCATCCCAGCATGCTACAGGCCCAATATCAGGTCTCTGGGCCTCTTGGTTATTCAGAAGGAGTCTTTTAAAAACAAGGGGCCCAATGGGCCTGCATCGCTCACCTGGTATTAATATCACACTTGTAATCTTAAAAGTGGACTAAAATACAACTAGAGGCAGAATATCAGTGTTTGATTCATAAGAACTTATTAAAAGATTTAAACATATGACGCCTGTGACCTTGAATGTCGAACAAGGACATTAGGTTGAACAGAGTTTATAGTCTTCAAACCCAGCATGCTTCTAGCAAAATATCATTACCCTGGACCTTTTGGTTATACAGAACAAATCATGTAAAGATTAAAACATATATTGACCACTGTAACCTTGAGTATGGGCGAAGGTCATTCATTTGAACAAACTTGGTAGCCCTTCATACCAGCATGTTAATGGACAAATATCATCACCCTTGGCCTTTTGCTTATTAAGAAAAAGTCATTCAAAGGTTATTCAGAAGAAGTTGTTTAAATGTTTTGTACATATTTGACCCCCGTGACCTTGAATATAACTCAAGGTCATTTATTTGAACAAACTTGATAGCCCTTCAGCCCAGCATGTTACTGGCCAAATATCATCACCCTAGGCTTTTTGGTTATTCAGAAGAACTTGTTTCAAAGAATTTAACATATTAGACACCTGTGACCTTGAATTTAAGTCAAGGTCATTTATTTGAACAAACTTGATAGCCCTTCAGCCCAGCATGTTACTGGCCAAATATCATCACCCTAGGCTTTTTGGTTATTCAGAAGAACTTGTTTCAAAGAATTTAACATATCAGACACCTGTGACCTTGAATTTAAGTCAAGGTCATTTATTTGAACAACCTTGGTAGGCCTTCATCCCAGCATGTTCCTGGCCAAATGTAAGCACCCTAGGCCTCTTGGTTATTCAGAATAAGTTGTTGAAATGTTTTGAACATATTTGACCCCTGTGACCTCGAATATTTGTCAAGGTCATTCATTTTAACAAACTTGGTAGTCCTTCATCCAAGCATGTTAATGGCCAAATATCATTATCCTAGGCCTCTTTATTATTCAGAAGAAGTTGTTCAAAGATTTTTTAAGACAATTGACCCCTGTGACCTTGAATATTTGTCAAGGTCATTCATTTGAACAAACTTAGTAGCCCTTCATCCGAGCATGCTTCTGGCCAATTATCATCACTCACGGCATTTTGGTTATTCAGAAGAAGTTGTTTCCTGTGACCTTGAATTTAAGTCAAGGTCATTTATTTGAACAAACTTGGTAGGCCTTCATCCCAGCATGTTACTGGCCAAATGTAAGCACCCTAGGCCTCTTGGTTATTCAGAATAAGTTGTTGAAATGTTTTGAACATATTTGACCCCGGTGACCTTCAATATAAGTCAAGGTCATTTATTTGAACAAACTTGCTAGCCCTCCATCCCAGCATGTTACTGGCCAAATTTAAGCACCCTATGCCTCTTGGTCATTCAGAAGAAGTTGTTTAAATGTTTTGAACATATTTGACCCCTGTGTCCTTGAATATTTGTCAAGGTCATTCATTTTAACAAACTTGGTAGTCCTTCATCCAAGCATGTTAATGGCCAAATATCATTATCCTAGCCTCTTTATTATTCAGGCCTTCGGGCCAGGTGAGCTAATAAATGGTATATTTTACACTGAGTAATGAGATAATTACGCCACTTATTATATTTAAGCAAAAATCAAGATGACATGTATATATATGCCACCAGCCAATTATAGGACATGAAGATTATCATCAGGGAAGTTCCAAGCATCCCTTATCATGATTCATATTCAACTGTTGCTGTGATTTCGGTATTAGACAGCATGTGTCAATTGACCCATGTTTCTCAAGAATATGTCTTATACCTCTAGGGTCTGAGAATCACATATGGATCACATAAACAATAGGTTTGAAACGGACAATAAGCTACAGCCCTATAACAAAAGTATTTGCGATTCCTGCCTAAGCTGGTATTTTCTTTAAAGATTTTCCTTGTAGCGTCCATTGAAATGTAGGGATGTCATATCGGATTATGTCGTCTGCTACCGGTATTCGATGTAAAAAAAAACAGCTGTCAAAATGGGGAGGAAGTCAACCGAAATCTTGGATAGCATCAAAGAAATTATTGTAGAAATGAAGTCATGATCAGCCAAACATTAAATGTCAGAATAGGTGAAATTAATGGGAATACCGGAATCTACCATCCGTACCATCTGGAAAGGTATTTAACAAGATCAAATGTACAAAATAAACAACAAATCAGCTGGCCTGTCATGACGGGACAAAACATGGTCACTTCAGCACACTAAAACCAATAGAGGGAGATTTTAAAATAATATTACTAGTATTACTTGAATGAAAGACTACATCCAGGAAAAAACAGTTAATTCACGAACTGTGCAAAGATTTGTACGTTAAATGATATGAAGCGGAGTTGTCAGAAAGAAAATGGTGGTTTCTGAAGTCAATCGGAAAAAAATTATGGTGGTGTCTAGAAAAACATCGACTTTCTGCTGATCAGTATAATACTATTGGACTACTGTGATATTTTCAGATGAATCTCAAGTAGTTGTTGGTGATAATATTAGTGTTTTTATTCAGAGAACTGCCCGTGAATGTTACTTGCCCCAGTGCCTGTGTCCTCCCAGACAGCGACGTGTGTTAACGTTGGGACTCAATGCAAAGTTGATGGTAATATAAATGTTCAGAAATACATTAACATTCTTGACAACCATCTGTGGCCAGTTATTGCCCGTCATTTTGCTGATGGAGGTTACCGATTTCAAGACGACAATACTTCTGTGCATCGGGCACATGTAACGAATCAATATAAGCAAAACAACATCCCTAGCATTACATGGCCAGCACAGTCTCCAGGCATATATATTTAATACATTATTGAAAACTTATGGTTGAATGTCAAAAAGACTTTACAAAATCAGGCTTGGAATATCAACACAACTGATGAGCTTTTTGCTGCCATTTCGGACATCCGTTGTTATTTTCTTTTACTTAATTGGTCAGTATGTGAGATCCCTGTATAATTCCATCCCCCCTGACGTCTGCTGGCAGTTATATAGAATCGTTATAAAGTCTAAAGTTCACCACACCAAATTGTAAGTAAATTTGTTGATGTCACATTGTTTCATATTTGTCCTCCGAGATGCACCCCCACCCCTTGTTTATGTCCGCCATATATAGGCCTATTGGAAAATCGTGAATACTTTTGTCATCATCAAATCTTTGCAAATGTTGTTCGTTCGCCACTTCCTAGGTGCCAATTTCCGGTGTACAGGTCAGGTCAAGTACACTCTGCCGATTGAGCTGTATATTTATTGATATTCGCTTTCCGTGAAATTTCAAAGGTATTTTGATACTTACTTTTACATATGGCAGAGTTTACAAAATAACACAGATTTAATGAATAATTAAAATTCAAACACAGATGTTATTTAACTTGATTCATTGTACCCCTACGGTCAGAGATGTTAGAATGTTGACTACAAAAGCATACATTTAGATGTTTATTTTCATTTTTCATAAATGTTAAATTTTCGATTTTTTTACATCATTATTTTTTAAAAGAATACTTTTATTTAATGTTTTTTATTATCAACCTAATGATAAAATCTTCTTTTAAAAGCGACTTTGTTAAGTGTTTTTTTTTAAAAGAAAATCACATGAAAATAGCTCAAAAGACCTATTTCAGGTTAAGGTCATAATAGAGCTATTATAGGTCTTTACAGCTATATACAATGTAACTCAATCGGCAGAGTGTACTGGACCTGCAAGTATACACAGTGAAAATATTTTGCACTCTGGCGAAGTTCCTTAATTATTACATTTATTATGTCAAAATCGATCTTTGACAAATGAACGTGTTAAACACCGGGGTGTACCAACCTTTATCAGATATGAAGATCAACAATTTCCTCAAGATACGTTTCTCTTGCAAGTCCGTTGGTACATGGCGGTCTTTTAAAAATGCCTTTAACATTTTGATGCCATCGACAAATACGCTGCCAAACAACAGAGTACGTGACCCAAGCGTAACACTGCAGTAAGCTTTTGTAAATGGTACCCCGCCATTGTAGTCTGCGCCGTTGCAGTTTAAAATCCTCAGTGTTTTGAAAACATAGTCGTCCTCACAACACAGAGTCTCGAGATGTTTTGCTAGACGCCTTATCAATTTCTTAGGGAAAGTTGTAAATAATTCATCTTCACCGTCATAATAATCGTGTCGTTTCTTAGTTGCTGTAACACCCGACGTCGGGTCGTCAACTCGTCTTTTACTGCATGTAGCCATTACGTTCCGGAACACCGGAAGAACGCAATATTGTGGCGCACATGGATTGAGTGAATGTGGCACATTGCACCTCTGTAATATTAATTCAGCTTTTCTAGTTCAAGTATTACGCTTTTATTGAAGAAAATGCGGAGTAAAACAGGTAAAAGTGTTTATAATTATATATATGGAAGTGAAAGCATTAAGTAATTGAAGATATTCTCTTATTTTGTTGCATTTATTTGAAAACGAAAGTAGAACACTTTACTTATATAAATCTGTTTATCATCAAAGATAAGTATTACACTTGTATTTACTATCACAGACAGATATTTCACTTGTATTTACTATCACAGACAGGTGTTACACTTGTATTACGCTTGTATTTAGTATCACAGACAGATATTACACATGTATTTACTATCACAGACAGGTGTTACACTTGTATTTACTATCACAGACAGGTATTACACATGTGAGTACATTGTACTTTAACACACATCTACCGTAGGTAAGTTTACTTCGCTGTACTAAAATACAACTAGCAATAAAACATGCTAATAGCAGTTACAAGAACTAATGGTTTATACACTGTAAACTACTTGTTTTACATCACTGTTTGTTTATATTCTGTATACTATTTGTATCTTTATAAGGATTAAGTCCTGTACATGGTCTGGCGAGGTATATGAGATATAAATCCATGGGTCTTGAGACATAATGAGTTATAAAATGCTTCTTCACATCTAACTTTTCTCAAAGCCAATTGAAGGTTATACCCTATCAATTCAACAGAACAGAACTTGTTTTAATTTACATTTAGTATAATTTTCATGATTTTTGTTTTATAATTTCTAAAATATCAGTCTTGTATAAGTGTCTGACTCATTGTGTGGCATCATTAAGAAAGATAAAAATCTGTTACCTGTAAGTATAAATTACAACTTTAGAACAATACAATATATAAATACATATATTTCAAGCTGAAACTTTTGAGAAAAAAAAAGAATCTTAAAGTTATAAGAAGGTATGCATTCTGCACCAATTTTCTGTCTTACTCATACATGTATGCCAACTGTAAAGTTTATAGAAAAATCAACCACAGACCCTTTAGTAGATATATATATATGTAGTAGGACGAGGAATAGTGATAAAGTTAGTGCCGTTGCTGGGGCTCGAACCCACGACCTTTGCCTCTCCAGCCCAATGCTCTACCACTGAGCTAAAAGGAAATTCCCTACAGCTGACACTTGTAATTAAGGCAACCTAATCAATGCACATCTTTTCCATATATATATATATATTCAGTCCAACTTCAGAACAATGTAAATATTACTCTGTATTACTCTTTAAGTGTATATATATACTGTGTAATATTATTACCAATCCAAATTATATTATAATGCTGTTTAGTGTATACATTGCACATATTACCTCTCATAATAAACTCTGCAGACAACTACTGTTTACATACTTAATACTTAGTATGTGTTCTCTACATACATATACTCTGTATATCAACTTTTTACATAAATAACAAGACGCTGTATATCAACTTTTTACATAAACAACAAGAGGCCTGATCAGGAACAGTTCATCTGATTTTTTTTTATTTCAATTGAAAACCTGTGAAATGGCATACTCTTTATATCAAGTGTATGGGTTCCCTATATAGATAAAAGAAGTCGTTTGAAGTGTTGAAATATTTGACCCCTGTGACCTCAAATATAACTGAAGGTAATTTTTGTAAGCAAACTTTGTCAAGCTCTATCCAAGGGAGCTTAAACAGCCAAATATCATGATTTTAGGAATTTCATTTCTTCAGAAGTCATTTGAATTTGTTTACCTATTTGACATCTGTCACCTTGACAGTAAGTCAAGTTCACTCTTGTATTTCAACCAAATGTACTATGAAGTATGCATCCTTAGACCTGGGAGTTTTAGATGTTATGCAAGAGACCAAGAGGGCCTGTTTCACTCACTTTTAGTAGGATGTAGTGAAATATCCTCATTAAAAAATATATTGAAGTTAAGACACTAGGCATAAACTCACATTGTACCATCAGACCAGGTAAATAAATAATGAAAGGTGTAGCCCCAATTTGCTACTGATAAGCAAAGCTAAAAATAGCTTTAATAGAACTATTGATGAAAGGATTTTTCAATGATTGCACATGCCTTCTGGATGACTTGTTTTCATTGACAGTATATATTATATATCCTATATCTCTTGACAAGAGAAGAAATAATGTTATTACTAAGATTATTAAGTTAAATGAGGTGTGTAAAGAAATCAGAGAACATGTATAAAAGTGTGATAGTATATGTA
>NW_018407568.1:25644-27271 GCF_002113885.1 Mizuhopecten yessoensis
TACTTGCCGACAATCCCAATTTTGGAGGGAGACAACTAATTTTGGACCCTTGAATTTTAACATTGTTCAACCAGTGAACTTGTTAACTATTTTCAAATTCTGAGATCTGATTATTTCATTTGAGAACTCAACATATTTCAGTGCTAGAAGTCTGGATCCAATGCACTGTTATATTTATTTTCTATATCATAATTAAGTTACATCCAAGACATCTATAATGTAAGTATTATTTATTAAAGGTGGTCAATGTTGGGATTTTAAATAAACATAATTTAGTGTGTGTTGGCAGACGAGGCTAGTACCTGAGGGCACACTGATTCATGCAGGCTCTTGTGTGCATACTCAAGCTGTACATACTGTTGTTGTTGTTTTGTGGTTTTTTTTTTTAATAGTTGCTTATTTGTTAGTTATGAAATTCATAAAAATAGTTAAAAGATGTAATGTACCTGTAATATAAAAATTATTTTTTCATTTATGATGCTACATCTTTACTCATGTAGTTAATATAGCCATTAATATCTCATTGTTCATATGCTTATCTTATAATAATTTTTTGTTTTTTGTTTTTTGTATTATCTTCGCAAGTCTTTTCCAATGTGAATCTCCATACAGATCAATATTGGTTATTATCATATTTATTCACCCCGATCCACGTTCCTGTGTCCCCCATCTGTATATATACTGCCTACCCATATGATGATTCGCGTAAGGGCGGATTCATGTAGGCGCGAAACCTGTCATCCATCCATCCATCCATGATGATTCGCACTCTCTCTATCACTCGACCATACCTCTTACTTTTCTGCACTCTTCTCACATACATATCCCCAATCCCTCTTGTAATGCCCAAGTCATTGTCTTCATTTGATTGCGGATCCTTTTCACAGTTTACACGATTTCTTTTCTAGGTAAACCCTCATTCCCTGTATATTTGTACGATAAAATATGTTTAAACTAAAATAAACTCTATGAGAGTTTGTTAGTCGTTTTCAGTACAATAAACAGGGGGGGGGAGGTCCAGTGGGCCTCCTGTTACCGCAGAAGCAGATTAATAACATGACATTGCAAAATAGAGATCAATGTACTTGCCAATACCCTTTATGCACGTCGCTGATACTATAAAACCCTACACAATTAGTGAAAAATGAATAAAAAACAACAGAAAACCAAGACTATACTGCACCGCTTCGACTTTTACCGCGATAGGAAGTTAAAGTTTTTTCGAGCATGCGCTGAAAAAAATACGAAACTGTGCAATAAACTGTGCTAAAAAAGCTGAGAGGTGCAATGTGCCACATTCCTTTAACGAGTTTCCACCCTTCGTAATACACATGTTTTTCTTTTCGTATTTTCGTGTCGTCATTTCCGTATTGCGTATCGGGCATTCCATTACCGTGGTGTAAATTATAGTAACACCGGGTAAACAATAGTACACGTGCGTGACGATGATATGTCAACACCCGACATCGAGACTTAACTTAAATGTGTAATCACACGTACTTCAGAAATAAAGCTTATGATACAAAGACATTAATTAACTCACGGGCAAACACTGACATATGATCAGACGACTTCCAAGAAGGTCGTATATGAGGCGCATGGAATGCAGACTGATGTGTTTTGTTTA
>NW_018407568.1:28277-153013 GCF_002113885.1 Mizuhopecten yessoensis
TTTTTGTAACATGTTGTAGATATTTTATAATAAATAAAATATTTGTAGGGTTGATTAGCAATGTTTCTTTTCATTATTTTATTGTTGTTATAGTTTTGAACAATGCCACACGCTCAAAAAATGTAAAAGTGTTGAATTTGACAAAAAATCAATATTTCGGTATTTTTTACAAAAAAAATCCCCAGTTTATCGGAATGCTTAGATTTTCATAAAATCATCTCTACATAGTGACATAACCATTATGTGAAACTTTCATCGAATTCTGCTGGCTAATTACGAAAGGGTGGAGCCTCCTTAATTATTTCACGTTACTCGTTAGCGCTTTACCAATTTACATCCGGTTGAGTGGTCGTCATAGGTAACGATAAGGTGGATGTCATCCGGTCCTTCATTGGACAAGCTCGCGCCATTCAACCAATGAAATAGCTCGCTACATATACCATGTTTGTCTTGTTTAGATAGCAACCAACTGATGGTAACCCAAGTGAACGACCACAGGTAAAAAGGCAAAGCGAACATCAATAAAGCTTTGCTTAAGGTAAGTTTCTATTTTCCTATACGATTTTTTGTTGTAAATAAGAAACATGACTTGTCATTAAATGAAATAGCGGAGTATCTATCCATAATTTCGCGATGTGAAGCGACGATACTGTCCATTTTTTGGTAGACCTTGACTGTCTGCAACTTAGTCATGTGTTTACTTTTAAGCACCTTGTACACAGTGGTAACACTTTAACATATTACTGCCCGAAGTAACAAGATCCATTACCATAATGATGAACCGCCTTCCTATATATGTATACTTGGTCGTTAGCTAGGAAGTTATATATATCATATCATATCAAAGAATATTCGTGTATATTTTTTAATTGATTTTGTTTCAATTTTGTGAATTTCTGAGTACGGTAAAGTTATATGACAATCCATAAAAGAAAATTAAACGTTTATGTACGGCCGGTGCTATATGGTTCTAAGACTTTACATTGAAACATTTTTTTCCACACGTTTTTATGTTTCAACACCTTTTCTCAACATGTAATTGTGAAGTTTCTTATAACATTGATCTAGGATAATGTTATTCACTGGAAATTCGAATGTATTTACGAAAGGGACCCCAAATCGGAACACTTTTAATAGAAAAACATCAATATTTCCTATCTAGTTTCTGCAACACCAGTTTTGTTTACTATAATATGAAGTACACTGTAAGTGTAATAGGACAGGTGCCTTTAGCTTTGTTTTTATCTATTTCTTAGGCATCACAAGCACATGTTTCTATTGGTTCAACTCATCTTGTAAGGTACCCAACCCAAAATAGAACACCTCATAATTTAATTCAGTCTATGAAAAGAAAATTGACAGCATAAGCCATTTCAAATATTTTTCAAGAGAGTTCCGACACTTTCTGATAAATTTTAGTTATTAAATTTGAATAAAAAAATCTATGATTAGAAATGTGATAGGATATATCGATGTTGTTGCTCCATACCTTTTCCTGGAATCTTTTTTAATTCATTTTATTTCATTTTTCAATTGAGTTTATTAGCAAAATACAAGTAGTTAGGCAGACAAAACCTGCTCCAATTGCTCAAAACTATATGAATTTTGATTAAGACTACATAATACCATTCATTTTTATTGCTAAATAAATATGCTGCATCATCTATATTAAAAGTGTCCCATTTTGGATACCCTTCCATTTATGGATCTGAAGTCTGTCATTCAAACATTTATATAGTTTTTCTTCTTATTATTCAGGTCGAATCATGGCAACTCAACTAAGACCGATTGCCCGGCACCAGGTTCCAGACTGGTTTACAAATAGCCACACAATTTCCACAAATGCGGAAAGACAAAGAGATGCTTCTCACCAGGTTCGACAAGAAAGTCGGTTTTTACGAAATGAAACTGACAACCAAACAAAGTGGGATCAGCATGCAAACAACACCCGGTTAGGTGACCGTATCGATGATATCAGGAAATGGAAGGAGATTTTAGAAAGGACACTAGCTGAATTAGATAAAGAAATTGGAGATCTGTCAGATGCTAAAGAAATGACAGAGCATGCACTTGAAGCTAAGAACCTTCCCTCAGATGTAGCTATTGAATGTCTTACTCTCAGAGAGGGAAGACAGGGCATTGATGTTGTTCAAGACGAGGCTGAAAATCAACTCCATAAGGTGAGTCACGAACATAATTTGTAATGAGATCAATATATCACAAAAAAACACAACAGAAGATAAGAGGATTTGAAATATAATGAAATTATTTTTGGAATAGGTTACCTGATAATGTATTTAACTTCCTACCGTTCCCTCAATCAAAACAGTGTCCTATAGGGTATTAGGATTTTAGCTGCAAATTTATAAGTACCAACCATGCATATTGCCATGAATATATAGTCTTTGAGATTTTTTGCTGCAATAAATATGACTAAAGGTATTTCATTCACAAATTCATTTGTCTTCTAAATATTTATTTCAGTGTGGTATGATATACATATCCTTAAAAAAAATTTTTTTTTTTACTAAGATTGGTTGACAAAAAAATGTACTTGTTTTCACTGTAAAATTTTACATCCATGCATGAACTGTTGAAAAAAGGACACATTATTACAATAAATATTTTTGAATTTCAGGAAGTTGAAGTCATTGATGGTATCAAGAAGGCTCTCCAACAGAAAGTTGGTGAAGGGTTTGAACAACTATGTCTGCTCCAGGAAGCTAGACAACAGATTCAGGCAGATCTTCAGGACAAAAACCTCGCCCTTGGAATTGATGTTGATCAATACAACCTTACGGATAGGTCACCAAACATCAGCTTCAAACCTGATTCCCTCCGTGTGCCAAAGGGGTAAGATATTTCAGACAATTAGCACAGTTACTGAGATAGATGTTTTTCTCGGCAGTGTAATAGGACTTTCCTTTTGTACATACAAGTTACATAAGTGTAAAAGTTTATTAAAAAAAAGTTTTCCTGAAATTAGATGACGAGTTCATGTGTAAAGTCATTAATACCGATAGCTAGTCTGTATAAATCAATTCCCAATCTTCTGACCTACGATTCTCTACTGAAACAATAATTTAAACATTCAGTTTCCTAGCTAGTCTGTCTAGCAGTTTCTGTATATACATAAGTCGTTTGTTATTTTAAATACATTTTGTTTTGTATTGGGCTTTGTTTTTTCAAGCAAACACCCTTTTTGCATATAGTTAAACAGATATCAAGTTATCTGCTAAAGTGTTTTAGAGATGATCAGAAATATCAGAAATGAAAAATAAAATTTGTGTTTTTCACTTTTGACCAGGAGTACCACACCACAACAGTGGGAGGACTTTAGTCGCTACAACAAAGACCGCGCCGACGCCGAGATGAAGGCATCTACAAGACTAAGGGAGGCAATCCACCACACCCTGCAGCAGTGCGACAATGACCTTGAGGCCCAGAGACTCGCCACAGAGTATGCCTACAGGAAGCGTATCCACGAGTTTCAGAGGGCCAAGGATGAGCTGGAGTGGCAGAAGAAGAATGTAAGTTGATTAGACGTGCTTGTCCAGGGTACTGTGTGATTTATTGTGAAGTCAGGACAGGCATAGTTACTGGCTGCTAGGGACTAGATTTTTAAACTAAAGCTTATATCTCATAAAATAATATTTAAAGACCTCTTGCATAATCTGACCTTAGATGCATCATCCACATACAACCTACCCTCTTAACCACATAAAAAACAACCAATTTTGTGCATATAAATGTAATAATTAACGATAGCAATTCGCATTTCTCCTAAATAATACATATTTATTTTGACACCTTAAAAGATCATTTACTTTTGTTGTGACTGATATAACTGGTACTGAAGAAGATTTGTAAATGACTTTGCCAATTATCTAATCCATTTGTATACATATGTGTATAAGAAAATTTGTTGAAATGAACAATGACCAGAAAGAAGGTGGCATCATTAGGTCAGCCTCATATGTGTATACATGGAAAATGACACTAAATATTTGTGTGATAACAATTTACCCCTTGATTACTTTACCTTTCAAAATTTTTGAGTATCTCTTTAACTATTTGAAGTTCAATTTTGTAAAAGTTGATTGTTTTATCTGTTATTAGACTGAAGAGGAGATTGCCGAGCTCGAGAACGACATCCGTGGTATTGAGGAGAAGATCCGTGAGAAGAGGAACCCAATGAAGCTGGCTCAGACTCGTCTGGAAAACAGGACGTACCGCCCCAATGTTGAGCTGTGTCGCGATGCTCCTCAATACGGACTTACTGATGAGGTGAAACAGCTGGAAGCAACAAAACGTGCCCTGGAGGAGAAACTCAAACAGGCCAAGTAAGTACTGTTACACTATGTAGCTGTTGATTCTATATAAACATTACCAAAGTACATATATTTATTTATTGTTGCTGTCCATAGTTACCAAATAATTAAAATAATTTTCAAACTGTTTTATTTTGCTTTTATATCAAATACAACCAAAGGAAATAATGTACATACACAAATGTCAATACATTGATTTTTCAGAATATTTCATGTCTTACTATGGTAGTCAATGTGATTAGAAAAGTGCCGGTGTCGACCATTTATTATTTCTCTGGTATGATAGGCAACAGGCAAATTTATTTCCTATTATGAAGCTCGAAATATACATCTGATAAACCAGGAGGCTGCGGTGGCCAATTGGTTAAGGCGTCTGACATTCTGCTACCACTCTGCCCTCCACCACTGGGTCATCTGTTCGAGACCTACGTGGGGCAGTCGCCAGGTACTGGCCATAGGTCGGTGGTTTTTCTCTGGGAACTCAGAACCTGGCACGTCCTTAAATGACCATAGCTGTTAATAGGACTTAAAACACAAACAAATAAACGGTCAAACCAAACTGTTAAACCAATGACATAGAACTAGCAACACTAATATACAGATCTTGTGATAAACTGATCAATATACAAATTTCTAATTATTTTTACAGACACGCTCTTGATGGTCTAGAAAACAACCTACACAGAATTAATGATGACCTTGCTCAGAAGATCAACTCTTTGAACCTTGATAACAGATGTATGGACGTGCGCAAGAAGCTTATGACCCGCCCTCCAACCGCCCTCGAGAGGAATTTGACGCTGACTGGAATCCAGCGAGAGAGATCACAGGTCCTTGCATAAGAACTCAGTGCTCTATTTGAACTCATCAGTATTTGAACATTTCAAGAGGGGGAAATATTTTCGAAGATTTATACAAATTTGTTAACATTGTTATACATTTCTGGAAATGAAAACCAATGATGTCTTTCCTTAGGTTAAGCCTACTGTGATTTTATTTAAAGCTGAAGAATATACAAAAATCTAGCTGTTGCTACAAACACTTTGGAATTTTTATGATTTTTTTTTCTTTCTATATTTGATTTTAATTCTGCTGTATATTATTGTTTTTATCGGACGATGTATCATTTTTGGTATTCTGTGCCAGTTTTATCCTGTTTACATGGATAGAGGCAAACAACTTTGCCTTCGTGTCACACCTGTGCACCGAAATTCTGCTGTCAGATACAGTGGGTGTTGTCCTAGTTGTTCACCTGCTAGCTGTTGTGCTAAATGTTTTATTTGAAATACATATATTTAAATTACTTATACATCAATATTTCAGATTTATTTCATTTGTCGGATCATACACCAGTATAGATGTAATGCATATACCTTGTTCAGTGTATTCTCTGTACGGTATTATATGAATAAAATGAAACTGAAGTTGGAGTTCTGCTTGAGATATGATTTTTTTCCACTTTGTCGCACATCACGAAGTGTTAATTTCACAAATTAAATGTAATGGGTCTCATGTTCTGATGAGGCAAATAAGAAAAGAATGATCTATAATAATGATGTTAACCAGTACAAAAAAAAATATTAAAAAGAGAAATGCATTTTCAGTATAACACAAGTAATATATTGAATTAAAAATGTCAACCGATGCTCGAGTCCTTAGGTTTGGCTAAATTGTATGAATGTGTAATTGTTTCTGTGGATGCTTGTTGTATGTGTTAACTTACGAGAGTTGGGCGAGGAACACATTTGTTTTGTCCTGTTTTTCGTGATCATGCCAGCCCGATCTGCCAGGCTAATGTAACTGTTGCTACAATGTATCTCACGTTTGTGATCAATCTCACGGTCAATGTTACCATGCACTAGACTATTTATCTGCACCAATCCACACCTATACCAAGCTTTTGTATTGTATCATACCTTGCACTAAAATTCATATTCATTTCAGTCTCATTCAATGTTTGAACGAATACTTTTTCTAAAACATAAAAAAAAGGAAGAGGAAAACATTTTTTGCTTTAAGGAAAAACGTTACTTGACTTTTCAATTTTTCTTCACATGTCAGTAAAAAAAATGCTTGTAAATCTATAGATCATTGACACGTTTAACAGCAAGCTATTGTCAGCAATACACTAAGTGCATTCTGCATAATACATTGGTATTCTAAGTTCTCCAAATTCTGCAATATTTAGGGTGTTATGGTTGAGGAGGTAGGGGTAGTATTGTTGGGATAATTCACCATTTACTGTATATTAAAGTTGTTAGTTTTTTATATATATCATCAATAAGACAATTCTGTTGACTTGGTTGCTTATCAATAAATATATGTGTGATTCTGTCAAATGTTGTTAGAAATTGTGATTTTTGTTGGAAAACAGGATTTTTGTTTAACAGTAAATTTACTAACATTGTTGCACAATGCATAAATATTAACAGTACCGGTACTTAATTTTCTTCGGGTGCAAAAACAGACTGTATGCTATAGTTCTGCTTCTCATATAAATTACTTCTAGTTCATGTGTGGCAGATTTTAATTGTAAATAGGATAAGTCCCCTTCTAGCTTGGTACTAGAGGGAATTTCCCTTTAGCGCAGTGGTAGAGCGTCCCGATGTCTGGGGTCACAGGTTCGATCCCCGGTGTAAGCACACTACTCTCTTAACTGTTACAAATGGTGTCAATGGCCCTCCCTGTGGTGACTGGGAGTTTGAACCCAGGTTGTTGTGGTACTTGCAGGCAAACACATTTAAAAAGGGGGGAGTAGTGTGGCAGATTTTAATTATACATAGGATTAAGGTCGCACTAGAGGATATTTCACTTTAGCTCAGTGGTAGAGCGTCCCAATAGGAAGTCTGAGGTCGCAACCGTAATCATATGTACAATTAAAATCTGCCACAGTATAGATATTTCATTTTACTTCCTGAAAAAAATATTTTAATAAACGAAAGATGAAATAAATCTTGAGGCATACTTAATGTCATTACATAGATGTCTTATGATCTTTGCTCATCAAAGTAAAGTTGATTTGAGCAGTAAATCAATGTAGATATCCAACTCCAGCTAATTTGCCCCGACACTGATCTATCAACCATGACACTCCTGCACTGACCTGCCATAAAAGTTCAAAAAAGAAAAACCTAACCAATATATTTTGGTATTTTTATTCATATTTTGATGATAGTTTTCATGAAAAATGAT
The DNA here is from genome assembly GCF_002113885.1 of Mizuhopecten yessoensis. Classification (NCBI taxonomy): domain Eukaryota; kingdom Metazoa; phylum Mollusca; class Bivalvia; order Pectinida; family Pectinidae; genus Mizuhopecten; species Mizuhopecten yessoensis. Next base: position 35,801 of record NW_018407568.1, read on the forward strand.
AGCATGATTTGTACACATCCATAACCTCAACTGACCTTACCAACCAAACTCACCTCATCCCTCACAATGTACGTGTAAAATGGAAACAAGTTCATTACACTCTGAATGACCTTATCAAAACAAAATTATGAATATCCCCATAACACGAGTTTTCTACATGTCCTCTTTGTTTTCCAGTAGTAAAGATGGAAATACGGTTCACTTCCAAAAGTGCCAACAAATACAGAAAACGATTCAATATCTCTTCAAACTCGTGATTTCCGACAATGAACAACATCACTGGACAAAACACTTCTAAATTATCCACTTATTACCAATGAATTTACAACAGTAATAAAGTAATTAAAAAGAAAGCAATTTATCCTCGATAGAGAGAATTGTAGCACTACTATTAACGCGTTTTCAATAATTTAGTGCAAAATCATTATTATACCAAACACAACAGTTCAGCATCCATTTAAAAGCACTACTGTAAGTTGACGTACTGTTACAACAAATTAATTCCGATGTCGGGGTATATTTTCGAGTTGCATCAAGCCTATTTAACGTGTATATTGTTCACTTAAACGTGCCACCAGATTACATAAACACACTTCACCTAGAAGTCCTGTCACAAGTCTTCATTCACATCGTTCATTCACAATACCCAATCATCATATCAAAAACTGTTGTTTTTTTTACATCAGAAGTTTGTGGGTTTACACATTCTCATCCTGATCCATGAAAGTCATGTCTGCTTGCATTAAGTCCCTTTGTGTAAGCCGACACTTCAGTACATCGGAGGCCTATAGCTGCCTCCCCTGCCACCCCTCATGATGCGCGTGCCACGTGGTGTTGGTGCCCGAGGCCTGTTGTAACCTCTGTGTCCGCGGGGATGCTGCATAATTCCCCTCGTCTGTCCTGCCCCCCGTACACTGCCCCGCCCCCTAAGGTGCTGTACTGGCTGGGAGAGGGACACTGTGGTCTGGATCGGCATTCCCGTCTGCTCCCATATAATCGGCTGAATCTTTTTCGCTTTCCCTGTTACAAACAAAATTTTGCAAGTCAACGCCATCATAGAACTCCACAGTTTTCTCCAAAACCACTTTTCATACTTCCAATGAAAATTCACATTTAATAATTTGATTTAGTACTACATTTCGTACTTTTTTAAGACTGAATGAGGCTGGCTAACATTAAAATGTTCACTTAGTTTGAGATCGACACATACAAGCTCAACTCCTGAAATTGTCATACATACATTTTTTTACTGAAGGAGTAACAGTATCTTTTTTAAACAAAGTCAAAACCCATGATTTTTCAATCATAAGAAACACCTATAACCCTATTAAATGTTTCCTTATAATATCTATATTTTATTTCAATCTTCGTTGGATTTATCTAGACATGAATGTTACTTTTAAAACTTGTTAAAAAAATAACCAACCACCTTTCCCTTTAACCCAAGAAGTATTCAAATGACGTATCTATCTTTGAACTTGACTTGGTAAACAGGGACCAAAACTTGGCCACAGCTCATTCAGAACAAGAACACACTGTTCCCCATGAATTTTGGGTTATATTTTATTTTTCAAAATTCTGCACCCATAGGAACCTAGTTAATAGGACAGTCCTTGAAAAATGGGGCACAACTAATTTGGGAGTAAAAACAAATACTCAGTTGTAGGTTTTGGAGAACATTGAAGGACATTAACTTAATTGGGACACCTGTTGTTGTGTGGAAAGCCTTAAACAGCACAGCATTAAATTGAGGTATATTTCAGATTGAGGTTGATGGTACTAATAAAGCCTGTGAGCTACAATTGATCTCCACAGAATTGTAACTTCAGCAACTGACTTTCATGGATGACTGCTTATGATCATGAGACCTTTAAGCGTGAATCTGCTTGAACATTCTTCATGTTCACATACCTGCATCAGATTTGTCTGCAGCTTGTCCGAAGGAGGATGACAGTGGGTCACTGCCCGCAGCTGAAGATCCAGCTGTCCCAGACTCGCCCTCCTGTCCCCCGCTTGCCTCCGATTGCTCTGGTTTACCTAAAGAACAAGGGGAACAATCAGAGATTTTATAGAACAAGATTTTACACTGCCAGCGAATAACATTATCTGAGGTTAACAAAATGATGGTTTAGTTAGTTTCAATTCAGGATATGTTCTAGGATTTAACTTGAAGATCACATTAGTAACTGAAAGATCATTTACATGCACCTACAACATCGTTGGTTAATNCGGACGACGGACGACGACGGACGAAAAGCGATTGGAATAGGTCACTTGAGCAAAGCTCAGGTGACCTAAAAAAATATCTTATTAACTCTACAAATTTGAATTGGAACAATGGCTATTAAAGAATACACAGAGGAGAGCAGTGAGGCCATTTTTCGTGACCCTCATTAGTCACAATTATTTTTTCCTGTGTGCAATATACAAATGTAAAGAATTATTTTAATCCCCGCAATCCATATATTATAAGTACCTCTCTGCCATCCCCGCCCAGACCTTACTAAATAACATGTACTGTATAGTAAATCAGCTTTTGGAAATTTTATCCAGGCACTACTTCAGTTAAGTGATAATAACTAATCCATCAGTTTGATATCCTACTACTCACAGACACAAAGCTGTAGACACAAAATAACTGTGGCAGTTTTAATTGTACATAGGATAACAGTCGCCTTCCAGCTTCAAGCTAGAGGGAATTTCCCTTAAGCTCAGTGGGAGAGTGTCTGACTAGGAGTCTGAGATCGTGGGTTCGATCCCCGGTGGAATCACACAACTCTCTTTCCTGTAACAAACGGTGTCCGTGGCCCTCCCTGTAGTGACAGGGAGTTAGAACCTGGGCTGTGGTGTTCCAGGGCCAACACATTTAAAACAGGGAGAGTAGTGAGGCTGACTTTACTTGTACATAAACTTGTACATAAGATTATGGTCGCCTTTTGGCTTCGTGCTAGCCTAGATGGAATTTCCCTTTAGCTAAGTGGTAGAGTGTCCGCTAGGAAGTCTGGGATCTTGGGCTCGATCTGGAATTACACTACTCTCCTACCTGTTACATAACTAATGTTACCTGTTGATGTTGAAGGATCGTGGCCACTTTCTCCTACTGTGTCAGTTGTAAGGTTCTCCGGGCCACTGCAAAAATAACGAAGTAGTAATAACCACCCCAATGTTTAGGTTTGTGAGATCACTGGGTTAGAGATTATCTCACAGATCTACTGATTGAGACGGGACGGACATGGACAACACTATATGCCCCCCCCCCCCATTTTATTGCTGGGTATAAAAACAGCTTACATTCCAATTAACACGCTTAAGTTGGAAGGTAAACAAATCATGAATTTAAGCGTGCTGCACACAATTTAATCCTTACAAAAAAATTCTGATTGAGACAATTAGCCCTGCCAAATTAAACAGCTATACAGTATATTAGTACTGTTCTTGTAGCAGGTCCTTAGCTACATATACATACCTGTCTGTTGTAAGGGAGTCGTCAACAACACTGACTGACGGAACAGGATCAAACGACTCTCCAGAAGTTGTCGCTAAAAATTAAAGAGTGACTTCTTTTTAACTTAATTTTAGTTAAATCAATGCTGATCATAAAATTCCTGAATTATTACAGTTAGTCTTATTAAAGAGACAGTTTTTAATCAAACATCATATTTTATTCATTTCTACATTACACTGTCAACAATTTTAATGGAAGCAAAATATATAAGGCAAGATAAAAGGTTAGAAATTTTACACATATCCAGTTCATCCTACAGTTTTAGTTTGACACCTATAAGTCAAGCAAGAGTTTTATCAAACAGAGAAAAGATCCCAACTTTTGTTTTTTTTCAAACCTGAATTGGGGAATAAAAAAAGTTATCACCCCGACTGTACATGTGTAGAAAGAGATATGTTAAACTGAAAGTAAAATTGTTAAGGTCCAGAATAAGACTGCCAAGTTCTGAACATCAGAAATATTCTCTTAGAGAGTTAATAGCTCTCCTTAACCCTTTCACCACTGTAGACCAAAATGGACTCATCCAGATCAACGCATGGTAGAGTCTACTAAAGTTACATAGGGGTGAAAGGGTTAACATCACACAGTGTGACTGTGTTTTTTTTTAAATTATTTGTTTTAGTTGTTTTTTTATAATTATTATTGAAACTGATTACCCCAATTTATTCACTACATGTAGGCTAAACAGGCTTTAATACAAAGAGGATTTCAGGCAATATTAGCAGAAATCAGCACTGATGGTGACACCATTTACATTATCAAAGTGGGAACAAATTGTGAGTGAGTTGTGTCTACCTGTAGGAGCCTGGTGAACAGGATTGGTGGGTACACTGTGTCCCTGTTCTTCCTCTAACTGGGACAAATCCATCTGAGTATCATCCATTCCTAGGGCTGAAATAAATAAACACTCACCTTGTAGTGAACAATCCTGAGATAAAATTGATAATGTTGAGACTTTCATTCCATCTCTTGAGAATATTTTTTTACTTTAAAACTGTATTAGAAAACCAGTTTTTATCGTCATGTTGGATACAGGACAATTCTACAGGATAACAAGATAATGTATTACCCAAATTTTATGATTGTAGCCATATGTTGGTCAGGGGTATTCGTTAATTCTCTGAAAAAAGTGCCTCCCCCTCTGTTACGGTTAATTCTGAAACAACCCTCAAGTATATTTGTACTACTAGTACGAGTGTGTTTGTGTACCTTCCTGGGACTCGAGTTGGCCGAGGTCGTGGTGGGCGATGGCCTCTGTGTGACTGGTGAAGGTGAACCTCTGGTGGGGGATCTGGGGAGAACTGTAACACAACAACACGACACTGAAGAGAAGTGGACAATTTAAAGGGTCAGACCGAAATTCAAACCAGGGACCACAAACTCTAGATAGAGCATCTACCTAACTACACTTCCTGCTCTGTTGTCACTTTTCTGCCGTTGCAAAATAAATTGTATACTTTTTTGGGTAGATCATGATAAGTATAATCAATATAATAATTTTCACGAAAAACACAGAAATATCAGAAGAAATTTTTGATTTTGCTATTAACAAACTAAATTTTACTTCTGGGTTCAACTAGAATGGCATATAATAGTTCAAAAGCTAAAAGCCACATGGTTAAAATGAAAGCAATGCAGCAGCTTGTCCAGATTTGCCATACCTGACAGCCTCTGCAAATCCTCCATCACCTCTGTTGGGGACAAACAGTGTTGGAGTACTGGGCACGATACAGTCCTCTCCATCCTCAAACCCTCCGGCTTGTCCCTGCAAAAATAGCACACAACTCTCCACATCACCTCAAATACACAGTAAATCAACCTTCATCACAGCTTAATAATTCTTTTCCGTGAATGTTATTCTGGAATTCTTCAGAAACCAAACTGCAACGATATCCTCTAATAATTATTGTAAAATCTAAGCCTCGTGTTTGTCAACTTAAGAATCTCCCCCCCCTCGGGTTGAGATCCCCCTATCTCACCCCCAAGGGGGTGAAAGATTTTATTAATCTCACACCTCACTCACCCCCAGTACAAATGCTGTCAGATGTTCCTCAGTCAACCATAGACTGGACTGATATAGGTTATTATACATCTCACACCTCACTCACCCCCAGTACCTCACTCAACCCCCAGTACCTCACTCAATCCCAGTACCCTCACTCACCCCCAGTACAAATGCTGTCAGATGGTCCTCAGTCAACCATAGACTGGACTGATATAGGTTATAACACATCTCACACCTCACTCACCCCCAGTACAAATGCTGTCAGATGGTCCTCAGTCAACCATAGACTGGACTGATATAGGTTATTAAACATCTCACACCTCACTCACCCCCAGTACCTCACTCACCCCCAGTACCCTCACTCACCCCCAGTACCTCACTCCCCCCCAGTACCTCACTCACCCCCCAGTACCTCACTCCCCCCCCAGTACCTCACTCACCCCCAGTACAAATGCTGTCAGATGTTCCTCAGTCAACCATATACTGGACTGATATAGGTTATTACACATCTCACACCTCACTCACCCCCCAGTACCTCACCCACCCCCAGTACAAATGCTGTCAGATGTTCCTCAGTCAACCATAGACTGGACTGATATAGGTTATTATACATCTCACACCTCACTCACCCCCAGTACCTCACTCAACCCCAGTACCCTCACTCACCCCCAGTACCTCACTCACCCCCAGTACCCTCACTCACCCCCAGTACCTCACTCACCCCCAGTACCTCACTCACCCCCAGTACCTCACTCACCCCAAGTACCTCACTCACCCCCAGAACCTCACCCACCCCCAGTACCTCACTCACCCCCAGTACAAATGGTGCAAGCTGTGTACGCGTGACAGACATCTGGCGCTCCATGGCATGGAACGGTAGCTGTGAGCGCTGGCTAACTGGCGTCTGTACAGAGGGCGCTACCACTTGTGGCACAGGCTGCACCTCCGGCTCCTGTGGCTCCATCTGGTTGTCATTATCCTCGTCATCTTGAAGTTTGAAGTTAAAAACAGTTTTTTAAGCATCTAGTTAAATAATTGGCTTCACAAAGGAAATAAAATAGATAACAGAAAGAGGTGTTTGTATGAATCAATAAAATGAAAACATAATGGTTTCATTTATCAACACTGCAAGAGGCTTACATACATTGTATTAAACTGTACATGTGATGACCTACAATGTATCAACCCCCTATATATGATAACCTACCATGGTTACTAGATCTTAAACCCAATGTGACAATGCCATTGTCTTCCTCCAGCCCAGCCTCCTGTGTTGACCTATGACCTCTGTAATGACCTATTACCTTGTGATATGACCTACTGACCTACAATGACCACTTCATCGTCTCCCTCATCTCCAGGGCTGTGCATTTCCCCAGGCTGTGTGTCTGTCTGGTACTCATCTTCCCCCTCTTCAGCGTGTCCCTCTGGTAACTAGACAAAAATAATCACAGCTAATTAATAGATGCATTAAAAACATTATTAGACAAAATAAATACAGGTCATCAAAAAAAATATTAACAGATATTTGGAAAAAGGAGGCAAAGCTAATTGAACAAAAAACACCAGCTAATTAGACATAACAAACAGTAGAGTTGCCAATAATGTCTTTTATCGGTGCTACATTTGTTAAACATATTTTGAAAATACCTATACTGCAAAAACATCCATTTCAGATACTTGTGTTAATTTACCAAGGAATAACAATAAAATATTCCAAGATTTGAGTCAAAACCATCTGTGATATGAAATTGGGAGAATTGACCTTCTAAATAGCAAATGATATTGTACAACAGATTTTTAGGTGAGTGTACTTCTTAAACACTCTGTCTACACATACACCCGACACACTGTCTACACATACACACGACACCTTCTCTACACATTCACACAACACACTGTCTACACATACACACGACACCTTGTCTACACATACAAACGACACCTTGTCTACACATACACACAACACACTGCTTACACATACACACAACACACTGTCTACACATACACAGGACACCTTGTCTACACATACACACGACACCTTGTGTACACATACACACAACACACTATCTACACAAACAAACGACACCTTGTCTACACATACACACAACACACTGCTTACACATACACACAACACACTGTCTACACATACACATGACACCTTGTCTACACATTCACACAACCCATGGTCTACACATACACACAACACCTTGTCTACACAAACAAACGACACCTTGTCTACACATACACATGACACACTGTCTACACATACACACGACACCTTGTCTACATATACACACAACACATTGTCTACACATACACACAACCCACTGTCTACACATAAACACAACACACTGTCTACACATACACAGGACACCTTGTCTACACAAACAAACGACACCTTGTCTACATATACACACAACACACTGTCTACACAAACAAACGACACCTTGTCTACACATACACACAACACACTGTCTAAACATACACACAACACATTGTCTACACATACACACAACAACACATTGTACATATACGCACCTCCTCATAGTCATCATCTTGTATTGGTTCATCATCGTCTTCTTCCTCGTCCTCATCGTAATCACCCATTTCTTCATTATATCCTTCATTATCATCATCATCATCGTAATCTTCCGCATCCTCATCATCTTCCTCATCGCTCTCCACAACGATGACTGCATCATCATCATCATCATCTGCCTCCTCCACTTCAGTCTCCTCTTCTATCATTTCCTGTGTCATTTCAAAGAAAAATGAGAGTACAACATGAGAGTACAACAGGTGATGAATTGTCTGTTGGTGAATTATTTAGGGAGAATTCTTGTAAAACTTTTTCTACTTACACATCCCGCCAATTTGTTACGTTATGATTCATTCTTACTTTACATATGAAATCCACTTGACCTTTAATTTTGATTTTGTACTTTATAACAAATCATGTCTTTATACGTTATTTTTCTTCTATCTTTCGAGACAAATTGTCAAATACAAAAATATATATATATATATTCCCCCCCGCCTTGTCCTTGTCTACTATCAACAGAAATCAGATTGTTATCAGATACTCTTCCTTAATACTGGGCACATACCTGAGTATCAAAGCACACGGTGGCCTGACTTTCGTAGGCCTGGTCCAGTGACGACTCAAAAATCTATAAATGAAGGAGACAGAGGTGAAACTTGACATGACGACAATAGGTATGATTTAAATTGTAGGTTGTGAATTCTGAATTTTAAGAAGCAATATTATTGAGTTCCTATTGTGTAGAACTGTCAAGAAATTTGTAGGGAATAGTAAGTGAATATGTCCCCGGGTGTCTTACCTGTGTGGGTAAACTGTCTGACGGAACCTCTGACCCCGTAACCTCGGTATCCTGGGTAGCCGTGCCTCCCTGTTCGGGAATGGGCGTTGTGTTGGCATGCTCATCAGTAACAGTGATAGATGGGAGTGCCTGCTGGTCCTGTAACAGGAGGAGACAACTCTTGATGATTTATATAGTAATCTAAACATGACAACTGACCTCTAGAAGCCTAAATCAGTCAGCAATAGTAGACACATACCAATATTTAGTAGCAATTTTTTATAAGGGCTGTATCAGAAATAACCATGGGTGGGAGGCACTTTATAGGAGACCCCACCACCAATTAAATATTAAACCCCACCGCCAATAAAATATTTAACCCCGCCACCAATTAAATATTAAACCCCATCACCATTTAAATATTAATCCCCACCGCCAATTAAATATTAAACCCCACCGCCAATTAAATATTAAACCCTGCGACCAATTAAATATTAAACCCCACCTTCAATTAAATATTAAACCCAATCACCATTTAAATATTAAAGTAATTTAATATTTGAAATGGTTGGCAGATCTAATTAAACCCACCACCTATAATATATAAACTCAGGTGCCTCCCAGCTCCCCTAGATAAGTAATGATGGAATATTCACAATATATATTGAGAGTACATTGACACACATTCAACCATCAAAGTTAAAACTCAACAGTAAATGTTATTAATATTGTCAACCTCTACTTAACATATTTTTCATGTTTGCTTCTCTTCACACTGTGTTCTACTGTTACCGACTCACTCCCACATCAACCGTGACAACGTCATGTTTGACACATCATTGATACTCGAGGGGTTACGCTCACTTTCGCTCTCCAACTCTGGGAATAAGTCATACCAAAATTGAAGGCTCACGGCTAGCTACTTGATCGGTCTTGGGTAAAAAAAGCTCTGACCAATCACTAGGCTGATCCCTGTTCTTTGAAGATTAGAGAGGAGCGACACACAACTTTAAAGCCAGTCAATTTTACATTTAAGCAACCGACAGATTCTTTTTCATGTACATCAAAGGATCAAACTAGTCTCCTCGTCTCATCCACAGGGTGACGCCCACCAAGCCTTCATTTTTGTTATGACATATTCCCGGGGTGCAGAGAGCGAAAGTGAGCGTAACCCCTCGAGTATTGAGGATGTGTTGGACAGGAAGTATTACTTACAATGGCTATGCATTCAACAACATAACACTGACTAACACCATACTTCACATAATGATACTTTACTCACTTACTTACCAGAATAATGTTCTACATCAAGAGACTTAGTTTACCTTTATATAAGAGATACAAATATCAATAACTCGTCATACTTACAGGAGATACTCTCGTTCTTTTGGCGTCCGTCTCCTCCTCATGTCTGCCAAAAAAGAAGAAATAATCAAAAATTATTAACTAAATAAAAGAATAAGATTTCCAGGACATTCTCGATACAATTATTTCACCAAATAGCATACCTATATATACATGGTAGACATTTGGTTTAAACAATATTTTATTTCATTCATCATATATAATAACTACACAGGTAAATAGGAATAGAATCTGGCAACAAGATTGTAAATCTTATATATATAAAGCCATCTCCCTTGAAATGCAATTGCATAAAAGAAGTTCTTCAACATGTAGTTAATTAATACACATAAATTGTTTAAACCAACAGTTTGAGAAGCACGTGCGGTTTATAGCCGACCAATGAGATTGTTTCGAAAGCGTAAGGCGTGATGGGGTTAGTTTGTTAGGCATTCTAGCTTTTGGTCAGCTCAGGAACGGACCGTTTGAATTCAGCATAATTCATTGTAATATAAGGGAAATAATAGCTTGTAACTCTTGAATGTATGAAGATCGTGTTCATACTCCATGTTTAGAAATACCAGCAAGGTAAACCTGAAGCATTGGGCTGGTACACCTCCTGTAACCCTAAAATGGGTTTTCAGGTTGGGTGGCAGGCTTGGTTTATTTAGATAAACATGGTCTGAGAGGGGGAGATGTCGAGTGTGGGTTACACGTATGATGTATATATGTGCATAAAACAACGATTTGAAATAAACGCCGACTCATTCGTTCCTAAAGGCCGAGCAGCTAATTGCATATAAGGAGTTGTTTTTTTTTTATACGGAGTAGTAAGTATATAGAGGACTTTAACCTTTCAGGGTTCAAATTAATATGTGAAGTTCCTATGGTGTTCATTCTAGCTTGGTCGATATTTAATCTAAGCAGTTTCTTTCAACATGCTACTAAGTCAAAATGTTATAACACTGATATTTGTTTGCTATGGCCGAGTTAGACGATTGACCATTTATTTCAGACATATAAGAGAGTCAGTAATTCAGAGTCATCTATATGTGCGGCATTTCTGTCGCATAGACATTGGAAATTGGGGGCCAAATGTACATTTCTACAGGAATCCCAGAAGGGCACCTCCAAATATAATCACTGTACACCTGATCCTATATTGGAGATTATTTTAGGAGGCAGATAGAGTAGGTTTGACTGTTTCCAAATCTCACCCTTCCATGTCGTCACGTGAACGTTTCAGTTGAGTGCCTGTTGCTTGGGAGTCGCAGGCTGCTGAAGAAGATGGCTGTGGATCTACGGCAGCCATCTCTGTGTGACTACTCACTACCTCTGTCTCCGTGACAACCACTGTTGGTTCTGTAAAAAAAAAGAAAATTATTCATACAGGATTGCTTAGAGTAATTGTGTTGTTTGATTTTGTCAAGACAACTAAGTAACTGTTAACCAATAAAAACGTTAAAGTGTTGACTTGACTAGACCCAGTGATGCTGATCTCAACTTAGGGACACTCGGATGTGCTTAAAGAGACCTTCCCTTACCGGAGCAGTGTCTTTTTTGTTTATCTTTTTCCAAACAGTTTTATTGCTTGGACCTGATTTGTTCATTTAAGAAGTACAACTCACCCAGTGATTTGGTGCCATTTTATGGTGAGCCTTGATTAGATAGAGCCAGGATCATAAACTATATTTTACGAATGCAATTTTTTTTTAAAGATCTTATTTGAATTTAGAAATTGAACATTGGCGTGAAGGGTTTAGCCCACTGAAATAGAAGAAACGGAATATATCCTATCATGTAATACAGCTTTCTAATCAAAGCTCTCTACAACCTTAGAGAGATAGATGCTTACCTGTGCCAGATTCCACCTGGGGAGTGACCCTTTGAACATGCTGGGTGGGGCGGGCCAGGGCAGGAGACAGCTGGGACACTTGGGAGCTCTCTGTAGGAGCACAAACACACAAGAGTATTGTATGATCAGTCAGTATCAGTTAAGAGTATTGTATGATCAGTCAGTAGCAGTTAAGAGTATTGCATGATCAGTTAGTATCAGTTAAGACAATTCTGATAGTGATCAGAACATAATCATATAGAGTAGTAATAGGATTGCTGACATTTAGAGTAGCTGTTGTAATGAAATCATGCATATCTATGGATGGACAATCACTATTATAGGTATAGCCTAGGCTTGACATGGAGCATTGCGGTTGGGGCAGGTGCAACCCCATGTCAGACAAGTTAAATGTCTCCATCAAATTTCAAAAAGATTAGTCATTTGGATTCGAGGTTATCTCTGAAAACAAAAGTTTAGACGGACGGACAGACTTAACCACAAAGAAAGGTCAAAGAAAAATTCCCAACCTACCCTGGTTGTCCTGAACAGATACTGTGGTTGGCATGACAGTAGCCGTCGGTGTGGGGCCACTACTGGGTGCCACTGTTGTTGGGGCAATGGCCATCGGTCGAATACTGGCGGTGGCTTTAGTGGCAGCAGACTGTGGCTGAATCTGAGCAGGCTGGGTCCGCGGTGTTACAGGTACCGGGGACGCCATCGGCCGGATGTTGGCCGTCTTTGGAGCCTCAGAGGTAGGCGCACTTCAGAGAAAAAAGTCAACATTCATATGAATTCAGCTGTTGTCTTATGTCATCTTTTTACTTTACCTTTTAAAATTCATTCATTGTAATCATATAACTTTTAAGATTCATCTGAGCTGTATTAATCGAAGCACAGCCAAATCAACTTGTCCATTGAATGTCATCTTGTGCATTTTTGGCACCTACCTGTAATTGATCATACACTTTACTGGTCATTTGTTTGATGAAGGTGACAGAGTACATATCAAACTATCATCAAAACATCAACCATAAACATTTCACAGGTTGTGCTGTAGGAACTTGAATTTAATATATATAAATATATATACCAACCCGAAGAAAATATTTCGAAACTTCAAAATTTGATCAATAGATTTAAACTGAAAATGTGGTAACAATTGATCCAAAAATCTTGAAATCAAGTAGGATTGAGCAAGGTAAATGAACTGATTAAACAAAAGCTACTGACCGACATGACCACAATAACTTACCTGACACGCTCCACCGTGACAGTGGCAGAGGGTCGAGCCACCTGTGGTTGTGGCGGAACTGACTTGGTCTGCTGGGACTCGATCTGCTTCTGTAACTGTTGTATCTGTTAAACAATATAAAATAAATTCATAAATTCTAAAGAAACTTGAGAATATTTTTTTGTTGAATTGCCATCTCTATTTAATTGAAACTGACTTTCACATTTCAGCTGGTTTGTATACAATAACATAGCAAGTCTGCAACTCCAGCAGATTCTATTTAGAAATCTCCAAAGAAATAAAGAGAAAAGGCATCAAAATTTCATAATAGCACTCTGCAGGGTACTAAATTTCAATTCAATAGTATTTCAATGCTTCTTTTTCTGCTATTGACTATCTCGTTTTGTTTTTCAAGCCAATATACCAACTCCTTTCATAATGACAACACTTTCACGAGAAAGCACCCAGGGGTGGCATATCCCCAGGGAAAAGTCACATTTGTTCTGAAGTTATCATCTGGAAAAGTGTAACCAACCAGGATTCTATTTTTTAGCAACACTGACCTTGCAATTGACTTCTACTGGACCATGCCCAAAATCGATAAGGATCTTTGCATCCACTAGAGCAACGTTAACACAGACACTAAGTTTGAAGATTTTATGATCATTTGTTCTCAAATTATCATCCGAAAAGTGCGATGGACAGCCACCATGCCTGACCAGTCTATTTGTTCAGTGGGAGAGGGGGACTAACCTTGGTCTGTAGCTCGGTGGCGATGGACAGCCCCCCTGCCTGACCAGTCTATTTGGTCAGTGGGAGTGGGGGACTAACCTCTGTAGTTCGGTGGCGATGGACAGCCACCATGCCTGACCAGTCTATTTGTTCAGTGGGAGTGGGGGACTGACCTTGGTCTGTAGCTCGGTGGCGATGGACACCCCCCCTGCCTGACCAGTCTATTTGGTCAGTGGGAGTGGGGGGCTAACCTTGGTCTGTAGCTCGGTGGCGATGGCCCCCCTGCCTGACCAGTCTATTTGTTCAGTGGGGGTGGGGGACTAACCTTGGTCTGTAGGTCGGTGGCGATGGACAGCCCCCCTGCCTGACCAGTCTATTTGGTCAGTGGGAGTGGGGGGCTAACCTTGTTCTGTAGCACGGTGGCGATGGACAGCCACCATGCCTGACCAGTATATTTGTTCAGAGGGAGAGGGGGACTAACCTTGGTCTGTAGTTAGGTGGCGATGGACAGCCACCATGCCTGACCAGTATATTTGTTCAGAGGGAGAGGGGGACTAACCTTGGTCTGTAGTTAGGTGGCGATGGACAGCCACCATGCCTGACCAGTCTATTTGTTCAGTGGGAGTGGGGGACTGACCTTGGTCTGTAGCTCGGTGGCGATGGACAGTCACCCTGCCTGACCAGTCTATTTGGTCAGTGGGAGTGGGGGACTAAACTTGGTCTGTAGCTCGGTGGCGATGGACAGCCCCCCTGCCTGACCAGTGTATTTGGTCAGTGGGAGTGGGGGACTAACCTCTGTAGTTGGGTGGCGATGGACAGCCACCATGCCTGACCAGTATATTTGTTCAGAGGGAGAGGGGGACTAACCTTGGTCTGTAGTTAGGTGGCGATGGACAGCCACCATGCCTGACCAGTATATTTGTTCAGTGGGAGTGGGGGACTAACATTGGTCTGTAGTTCGGTGGCGATGGACAGCCACCATGCCTGACCAGTATATTTGTTCAGTGGGAGGGGGGGACTAACATTGGTCTGTAGTTCGGTGGCGATGGACAGCCGCCCTGCCTGACCAGTCTATTTGGTCAGTGGGGGACTAACCTTGGTCTGTAGCTCGGGGGCGATGGACAGCCACCCTGCCTGACCAGTCTGTTTGGTCAGTGGGAGTGGGGGACTAACCTCTGTAGTTCGGTGGCGGTGGACAGCCACCCTGCCTGACCAGTCTATTTGTTCAGTGGGAGTGGGGGCCTAACCTTGGTCTGTAGCTCGGTGGCGATGGACACCCTGCCTGACCAGTCTATTTGGTCAGTGGGGGACTAACCTTGGTCTGTAGCTCGGTGGCGATGGACAGCCACCCTGCCTGACCAGTGTATTTGGTCAGGGGGAGTGGGGGACTAACCTTGGTCTGTAGTTCGCTGGCGATGGACAGCCAAGCCACCTGACCAGTCTATTTGGTCAGTGGGAGTTGGGGACTAACCTTGGTCTGTAGCTCGGTGGCGATGGACAGCCACCCTGCCTGACCAGTCCATTTGGTCAGTGGGAGTGGGGGACTAACCTTGGTCTGTAGCTCGGTGTTTTCCTCCTGGGCTCTCTGTAACACAGTTTGTACCTCAGACACATTGTTAATGGCAGAATCCTTTGTAGCTCGGGTTTCTGCCAGTTCTTTCTCCATTTTGGACAGTTTCTCTTCCACCTCTGATCGTACTGCCAACACTCTCTGCTCTACATCACCTAAGTGTTTGAAATCAAGGTCTGACATCAGCAGCGGCAAATTTTGCTACAACACAGCTGAACCAGACTAGTGAGACAAGTTTATGACCTGCCAACACCCGTGGTCTCTGTTGATAACTTTGTTTTGTATGATTTCAAAGCTTGAAAAATGGGATACTTAAAACAATCAATTACAAGAATAAGGGATCTAAATCATGTCTTTCACTGAACTTACTTAACTATTTTTTATTTAATAACTTACCATAGAAATCATAAATATATGCAAACAAGTTTTTTCTAATAATCAAAAAGAATGATGATAAAATTTGAAAGCTGCAGCCATAGAGAATGTTTTATGATTGTGATGATTATCTGCGATGACTTCAGACATGAAGATATTTTACGATAATGACACTCTGAAACAGTTGCAGACAAAGACGTTGTATAAAACCTGTACTGTAACAGTAGTTGAAAAAGACAACACACCTTTCATTTTTTCTGACACGGACATCTTCTGTTTTTCAGACATGGACAGTTTCTGTTTCAGATCGTTCATTTCTGTAGTGACTTTTTCAATCTGTTCATTCTGCGAGCCAATCTTTTTCTTTGCAGCTTGTAAGACGTTTCGTGATTGGTTGAGTTTTTTTTCATATTCAGCATTTTCTTCCCTGACCTTGGAACTTTCCTCTTTACTCTGTGTCAGCTCCTGAAATTATAATGCTTAACTGGTTAACAGTGTCAGCTTCTGAAGTTATAATGCTTAACTGGTAAACAGTGTCAGCTCCTGAAAATAATCATTCTTAACTGGTTAACAGTGTCAGCTCCTCGTTAGCTTTACGGTTAAACCTTTCAATTTCCCCCCTCTTCTTTTCTACTCCAGTTCCCCCTCCCCCTCCAACTAGCTACTGATTCTGGCAAACATATTCTCTTTGAACACAATTTCTAAGGCAAACATTTACTCATGTAACATTTGCTTATCTGACAAAGAATTTCCTCATCAGCATCAAACTCATATGTATTTCACATTTGTATATCTGACAAGGAATTTCAAATGACACTGCATTACATTTGATCTTTTCATCATTGATGAATTTGAAGATCTTTTTCAGGAGATGATATACAGACCTGTTGTAGTTTTAAGGACTGTTCCTTGGTAGTGTTGGACTCGGTCGTCGTCTGCTCCAATCTCTGTTTGAGTTCGTCTCTCTCCTTCTCTGCGGCGCTGAGCTTCTCCTGGATGGGAGCCACGGCCTGTTCAATGACCTCTGTGCTTGGTGGAGCAGGTTCTTTACTCTGAGCTGCCTGTTGGGCCTGGAAGTCGTCCAGCTCTTTCCGTACGGCCTCCGCCTGCTCCTTATACTTTCGTCCGATCTTCTTCAGCTGTAAAGGAAATTTTTATCAGATCATTCTTAACTCTACTTTTCATCAGTACATTTTCACATTGCAAATTAAAAGTCACTAGACCTTAACAGAACATAAACAAGTAATTGTTAACATAAGGATCCAGTGATCATGAGTGAGCTGAGCAATGCTAAGAAGCAATATTACAGTGAGAGTAAGAACTACATGGCCCTGGACCAGTTGTGTCCATTTAACCTGACTAGGGAAGGAGACAAACAAACATAGTAAGAACTACGAGGCCCTGGACCAGTTGTGTCCATTTAACCTGACTAGGGAAGGTGACAAAAAACCAAAGTAAGAACTACGAGGCCCTGGTCCAGTTGTGTCCATTAAACCTGACTAGGGAAGGTGACAAACTAAGAACTACGAGGCCATTAAACCTGACTAGGGAAAGAGACACACTAACATCCTGTTATGATTACAGAGAAGTTTCTTACCTGGTTTATTGTTTTTGTCTTTTCTTCACTGTCGTTGTCCTTTGTTACACATTCAGCCACTTTGCCTGCAATTTCCTTCCTGTTTTATGTTTAAATAAAAGTCAAAAATCATGAAACAGGAATATAGTGATGATACCCATTAGAAAGACTTTTTTGAAATCAAATAAGAGTTACTGATTTGAAGAACAAATGTGTTTCCTCAAGCAACGAAACCTCATAAAAAAAGTCATATGAACAAACCACAGGTTACCGATACAAGTTTAATTTTGGCATGGAATATGGACCGATCTATATTTCCACAGTCCCCACGTTACACAGGAGAAATACTTGTTTATATAAAATAACTGGAAACCAACCCTGTGAACTATACATGCATAGGTGATAAAATATTAAACAGCTGTTTTACTCACTGGAATTTTTCTGTTTCCTGCTTGCTTGCATTTAGTTCTCTCCTGTAAAATGAAACATAACACATGTATAGTCTGTCGACATGGTCAGAAGTTGTTGACAACATTTTTCAGAAAGAGAGTTGAACGAGTAAAATCTGATCCCAGTTGTGCATTGCATGCTCAGTCAAATTAACAAGATCATAAACTGTAGTTACGATTTCTTCAGGACATTACGGTCCTTAAGGATCCCTGTCCCACTGCGCTGTATTTTTTGTTTCTTTATACAGTAACTTCCCCTTAACTTCTGTTTAGATGTACATGGAACTAGAGAAAATGTTGGGTCAGGACACTTCCATTGACCTGGTAGCTTTTTATACCCAGCGAGACCCATACTCGTTACCAAGCAAGGACAAACTAAAATGTCGGCACTCCCTAAGAAACGATAGTCAGAATAGATCGGGAAGATCTCAAAACAAGATTTTTTTTTTTTTTAAATCTCAATTGAAAGCTTTTTAACTTGCACTGTCAGCTTTAAGATGTCCTTGTTCACCAAATCTGGTTACTCCAGGTGAAAAAGTATAGAAGATATGCCCGGACAAACATTTTCAAAAGTTAAGGTCAATTCATTGGTCACAGTGAGGTCATAGTGACCTAATTTGAATGCACTCTGCACTCCACGTTCCCAAGATGTCCTTGTACATCAAATCTGGTTACTACAGGTGAGATAGTATAGAAGATATGTCCCTACAAACTTCTCCCACAGAAGTATACATCCTAAGGAAACCTTATGTACAGTTTAAAATATTTCAAATTCTTGTGAAAATCTCTTTATAAAGAAACTTACTGTATTTTTTCTATTTCTTGTTTGCTGGCACCTGATTCTCTCCTGAAGTATAAAACCATGTTCTAATTTTTAACCACATAGAAGTTAAATCATTAAATAAATTATCACTATTTACCTCCTCCAAATCCTGTATTTAACGAACTTACATTTGGATATCTTTGAAATTTAAATTTTACTTACCGTTACATTTTCTTCAATGGGATAATTATATAAGCTCTATCTCAATTCAGATACTTTAATAGAAGATTCAATTTATGTCTATCACAATGACTATGTACAAAGAAAAATCCTGTACTCTACTTTAAAATTTATCAAACCTTTATAATTTTAACTTGGGTGACTTACTGTGCCATAGTCAGACTGTTTGTTAATCGGGAGACTTCAGCTCTACAAGAGAATTCAGTGAAAACATTAAATTCCAATGAAATAGATGTCCCAGTTACTGTGAAATCAGATATTTTCATGGGGCCCAATTTTAGTGGTTTCCCAGTAAAACACCATTTGTGGATTATGAGTACCAACTCATATGAAGGATTGCTTTATGTCAAACTTACATTAATTTGGTGGACCTATGAAATCAATGAAATTACAAACTAACGAAAATTAGTGATTTCAGTCTATATATTTCTAATGCATAGTTCTGACAGAGTAAATGTTGAATATGAATAGTAAATATAAAATATACTGCTGGGTATAATTGTCTTATAATACCCCGTTCACACATAGACGCCTCTTTTACTACAATGGAAAAGGGGTGAAAAGTGTGGCCAATCGTGGCCAACTGTAGTCCAAAATTTCCCAAATTTCTGGATTTTTACAGCGATAATACCCGATTAGAGAAGGTATTAAACACTAAACAATAAGAACATCAGCTGTAAATTATCCCATTTGATAAAAGAAGCCATACAAAGTTATAAATGGGGTCTGTAAGCTCAGCCACTGTGTGTAACACTGTATAGTTTAAAGAATGTGAAGGCCCCGACATCCTCTGAATGTCTAACCTTGTTCTATGATTCTCCTCCGTCAATCTGATCACGTCCTTCCTGATGTTTTCCTTCTCCAAGCTGCAAAAGTGAATACAAACAAGATGTAATAACCAAGATATTAGACTCTTTTCATAAGTATGTTACTTACAGTCTGACAATAATACTATATGGTACATTTTATATGTATTTCACTAAAGGCGACCGTGTCAGAGGGATTGTTAAGTGGAATTCCGAGGAATTCACACAGAGAGGGGCTGACAGAAAGACGTGGTGCAATCCTATATTGCCCTCTGGTTTCACTGTTAGAGAGTAAATCATTTAGTACTTTAGGTTTGACCTAACCTATACATCATACTGGTGATATATAAATACATACATCAATTTCCTGTGCTCCTCGGGATCTGTCCTGTTGGCCTGTTCTATGAGGTGGTTTGTGCGGGACTTCCATCTCTCGACTTCATTCCTCAGGGCATCTCTCTCGGCCCCAATGGCATCACGATGGGATTGAGAGTCTCTCACACTGGACTGTAAGGGGTCGATGCTCTGCTCCAGGGTCGCCACCTGAACAATAGGGCAGTTTTATCACTAATGTAACAGAAAGGACAGTAAATTTATTTACAAGCTAAAACCCCATTATAATGTAACTGAACTGTCACTGTATTAGTAGAAACCCTTTCTCAACAAATCTGGTCATACGTATCCTACAGGATTAGTATAAGATCCTTTATTACAACATGAATGCTGAACTTTTCAACACTGTAGTATTACGGATTGAATTTTTTATTTTTGCTTGCCTAGGTCAATCACCATGGTAATGATAGCATATTCTAACACAAGATGCTTGAGTGACGATAAAGATATGAGTGACCTTGACCTTAACACCATGAAAAACCAACTTCTTTGAGGTACTCTCATACTTCACCTTTGTATATGAAGTTCAATTCAAATCCATTAGTAAAATGAAACTACTAGAGTGATGATATGTTAGTACACAAGTATAAATGGAACACTTTATCTCCCAAACGACTTTTTTTTTTCATCCAGCTGAACCTATAAAGAAAATGACAGGCTCGGATCTGAACCGAGGCTTAACCTCAAGAATATTCAGCACGAGTATATATATCGAGGGGTCCAGACATGCCTGACAGAAATTACATATTCCAAAGACATATTATGCTTGAATTATTGTTATTTATTTGTCACAAACCCTGAAACTGCAATTTTTTTTAGCTCTGTCTACATTTTGTTTCAAGTACATTTGTTTATCGCGGAACATTCTTTGCCACCGGTGCACCTGCACCATTTCAACTCGGATACGCGAATGAGACCCAGTATGTCCTTTCCAGACCAATCTCCTGACCACACCAGTGTTTGCCTCCATTACACCCTACCTTAGCCTCCAGGGTCTGGACCTGCTGCTCCGATTTCGTTTTCTCGTCCCTCAGCAGACGGTTACTGTCTGTGAGGAGGTTCAGATTCTCCACCTTCCTCATCAGCTCAGCGTGCTGGGCTGCTGTCTGTAGATTAGTCTGAAACCAAAAACCTCAGATCTCTGTAAGTGCCAAACATACAATGTTTAGTGTATATAGATATATATAAAACTTACATGATCATATCCATTCTCTTATTAATGTGTTGATATATAAAAAAAAAAATATATAAATGCATGTTAATTCTAAAGAAAATTGTTGATATCAAAAAATACAAATATAAAAAAAAAGCATGTTAGATCTGAAGAAAATTGTTGACATAAAAAAAAGCATTTTAAATTAGAATATTTTTTTATTATTAGTTTGATTTTTCAGTCCTTTAAAAAAAAAAAGGAAAACAAACATACATAACATACTGTAGCTAAAAAATAAGGAACAATTATAAGGTAAACATTTTTTTAGTTTTTGGATTATATCACATAGATGATACATTGATGATTAAAGACTGAAATATGTAACTTCTAGGTACTACATTTATTTCCAGAAAATGTTAGACTGAGATTTCGAAAGGAAGTATGTAGTTAGTACATGTTGCTCCTGCAGCACTCACCTGTGAGTGTTCCCGCTCCTCACGCATTGCATCGTTGGCCTCCTCCAGGGAGCGCTGTACTCGCTCCAGCTGCTGACGCACAGTTTTTGACTCGGACTGTACAATCTCCAGCTTTGTTTCTGCAATCTCTTTCTCACGACGTAAAAATCTGTGAAAAAAGTGACAAACGTTCAAAATAGCAGTTTTATATATCATTTATTTGGAAATAAGTAATTTCAATGGCCAGATTTCTTAATACTTCTTTCTGCAGTATACCATACAGTAATGTGGGAATCAGACGGTGTATTTCAGCACTGTATCTAGTACAGGTTGTAATTTGAGTACTCACTTCACCACTTCGAGGAGTTGTTCCGATGACTTGGCCGTGTCCTCAGGACTTGTTGAAAATGATTCATTACGAGTGACAGCCTGTTGGACAGCCACAACATCCAGACTCATCTGAACAAAAGACAAACAAATATCTAAAACAAGTACCACAATGATGTCAATGTCATATTTAGAGTACTTGCCCTTAGGCAATTTTATAAACATTTCTACAAACCTAACCTATATTTACCTAATTTTTGCTAGTTTTTACACAATATCTACTGGCTAGTAGATCTGTCAAACCCTGGATAATGATCAATAACTATCTCTTAAAGTGATTGACTTTAATGGAATTCTGGTACCCTACTCTGGAGAAAAACTATACATTGTCTTATGGAGTGTGTAATGACACACATACCCTGCCATAATTAGATCCTTAAGATCAAATCTGATGCAAAAGTGATATACTATATGACACTATAAGCTTTTATTCTTTTGATGATTTTGTCAAAACAAAGTTTAACTTTCGCCTTTTTCGTCCTTCATAATGAGGACAAATTTACCACAACATTGAAAATAAGTACACAACATGCTATACATAGGAATAACTTGTTAAGAGAGAAATGAACACTGTGCCAAAATTGGATCTACCACTGAAGGATAAAAACTTGACTGGGCGAAGGTTTCCTGGTATACAGAAAATTGGGCCACGGTGGCCAAGTGGTTAAGGCGTCTGACATTCTGCTACCACTAGCCCTCCACCACTGGGTCGCGGGTCCGAGGCCTACGTGGGACAGTCCCCCAGGTAATAGCCGTAAGTTGGTGTTTTTTCTCCGGAAACTCCGACTTTCCTCCACCACTAACCTGGCCCGTCCTTAAATGAACATACCTGTTAATAGGACGAAGACCACAAACAAACCTAACCACATATCTAAAACATAAAATGCATACCTTCTCTATCTGCTGGTGTAGAAGATTGTTTTGTTGAGAGAAATCTTGGATCCTCTTCTGCAGACGCACACACTCCGTTTTGAGTGTTTTCTCCTGCTCTTGCCAAGACCCCTGTTAATACAAATATTTTTGAACATGATAATAAAGTGGTTTTCTATCAAACCGTCGAAATAAAAACCTGGCCTCTTCTCACTATCCTCAAGTTATTGTCCTCTGAAACATCAATGTTTCTTCTAAACATAATTAAGTGGTTTTCTATCAAACTAGAAAAATAAAAATCTAGCCAGTTCTAGGGCTGTCATTGATGAGAAAATTGTATCATTACCTTGATGGCAAATAATATTGATATATCGATATAATGACCAGCCATCTTTGAGTCATGATTGGAGTCCATGGTTTAATGTTCATTCAAATTAATTGTAAGTATATGCAATCATTTCCATTTTCAATTTTAACAATCTATATTTAAGTACACGAAATTTTCATACAACTTATTTGTCTAAATAGTAATATATTTTTATATATATTCCAAAAAATATGTCATGATAATTTTTTATACAGACCAATATCGATATGCTAAAATTGTATCAATATCATATCAAACTATTTTTTATCGATGTTATAACGATATTTAATCCATCAATGACAGCCCTGGCCTGTTCTCATTATCCTTTAAAGACTATATCAGTATGGTCGTCTAAAACTTCAATGACAGCCCTGGCCTGGTCTCATTATCCTTTAAAGACTATATCAGTATGGTCGCCTAAAACATCAATGACAGCCCTGGCCTGTTCTCATTATACTTTAAAGACTATATCAGTATGGTCGTCTAAAACATCAATGAAAGCCCTAGCCTGTTCTCATTATCCTTTAAAGACTATATCAGTATGGTCGCCTAAAACATCAATGACAGCCCTGGCCTGTTCTCATTATACTTTAACGACAATAACAGTATGGTCGTCTAAAACATCAATGACAGCCCCGGCCTGTTCTCATTATCCTTTAAAGACTATATCATTATGGTCGTCTAAAACATCAATGACAGCCCTGGACTGTTCTCATTATCCTTTAAAGACTATATCAGTATGGTCTTCTAAAACATCAATGACAGCCCTGGCCTGTTCTCATTATACTTTAACGACAATAACAGTATGGTCGTCTAAAACATCAATGACAGCCCTGGCCTGTTCTCATTATACTTTAACGACAATAACAGTATGGTCGTCTAAAACATCAATGACAGCCCCGGCCTGTTCTCATTATCCTTTAAAGACTATATCATTATGGTCGTCTAAAACATCAATGACAGCCCTGGCCTGTTCTCATTATACTTTAACGACAATATCAGTATAGTCGTCTAAAACATCAATGACAGCCCTGGCCTGTTTTCATTATCCTTTAAAGACTATATCAGTATGGTCGTCTAAAACTTCAATGACAGCCCTGGCCTGGTCTCATTATCCTTTAAAGACTATATCAGTATGGTCGTCTAAAACATCAATGACAGCCCTAGCCTGTTCTCATTATCCTTTAAAGACTATATCAGTATGGTCTTCTAAAACATCAATGACAGCCCTGGCCTGTTCTCATTATACTTTAACGACAATATCAGTATAGTCGTCTAAAACATCAATGACAGCCCTGGCCTGTTTTCATTATCCTTTAAAGACTATATCAGTATGGTCGTCTAAAACATCAATGGTTTATTTTATAACATACGCAGCATTACAATCAACATATTTCATGGACCGCAACACGTTGTTACAGATATGTAAATGCATTTGGAACACCCTAGTTATATCTTAAGGATCCCAGTGCCACTGCACTGAGTTTTTTTCCTATATACAGTATCCTCCCCTTAACCTTCGTTTAAATAGAACTGTACTACAGTTGCTCTAGGGTACTTCCATTGACTAGGTAGCTCAATTAGTTAGAGCAATGGTATAACAATCTTTGGTCCAGGGTTCAAACCCCGGGGCTAGCCCTGTATAACACTCTGTGGTCCAGGGTTCAAACCCCGGGGCTAGCCCTGTATAACACTCTGTGGTCCAGGGTTCAAACCCCGGGCCAGCCCTGTAAAACACTCTGTGGTCCAGGGTTCAAACCCCGGGCCAGCCCTGTATACCACTCTGAGGTCCAGGGTTCAAACCCCGGGCCAGCCCTGCTGACATTTTACCCTCAGAACACTGTTGTTGATCATATTTTGTTTATTTCATCTTTATTATTTCTCATAAAAGTTCCGCAAGGTGTGGCTTTCTTTTAAGAAATGATTAATTTAAAGCCATGACCATGCCGAAAAAAACGGTTTCCAGTACTGAGTTACGGTTTCTGGCAGTGGTACAGGGATTCATATGTAACATTGTAATCAAACACCTCTGTAATCAGATACCCATGTAACCTGACACCCATGTAATCAGATACCTCTGTAATCAGATACCTCTGTAATCAGACACCTCTGTAATCATACACCTCTGTAATCAGACACCCATGTAACCAGACACCCATGTAACCAGACACCCATGGTACCAGACACCTCTGTAATCAGATACCATCGTAACTTGACACCTCTGTTATCAGACATTTCTGTATCAGCTATTGTGTGCTTAGCGAGGTACATTTACCTCAAGGACATGGGTATGATATTTATTTTTAAGGTGAACTCTTATTCACTGATGGCTTATAGCTACTCACAAAATAAATCATGCAGTAAACTTTTAAAGCAGTATAAACCAAGCAATTGAAAATACCCAGTCCCAGGCCTAGAGAGGAAGAGCTTTTAAATGTCACAAAGTCAGGATCGATCTATCACCTGATCTTGTTTAAGTCTGTCATTTGTCATACCTTGGATTCCTCGAGTATCTTTTCTGCTTTGATACGGCACTCCTGTTCTGTAGCTAACTTTTCATTATGTTCGTCCATCTGAAAAAATCATATGATCTTAAACACAAAGACAAATACTTCAGTATCTTAGCTACTGACATAAATCAGAATAATACAATCACACACAATCCTATTACTGGGGAA
Source organism: Mizuhopecten yessoensis (assembly GCF_002113885.1). Classification (NCBI taxonomy): domain Eukaryota; kingdom Metazoa; phylum Mollusca; class Bivalvia; order Pectinida; family Pectinidae; genus Mizuhopecten; species Mizuhopecten yessoensis. The sequence goes on from NW_018407568.1 coordinate 61,860, forward strand.
TACAATAACACAGCATGTCATACTTCAATTATTACATTGGTGTACGGGCTATTCCATGATTTATCGTATGGGGGAGGTGGGAGGCACCTTTATTAATATATTATATGGGGGAGGTGGGAGGCACCTTTATTAATATATTATATGGGGAGGTGAGAGGAACCTGCACTAATGTATTATGGGTTAAAACCAGATCTGCCTATACTATCATTCTTTATCCTAAATCAATTTTAAGACTTTAAGTATGATGGGGTCTCGGAAAAAGTGCCTCTCACCCCTCCCGTATGGTTAATTCTCAAACAGCCCTAATAACTTTCGTCCCTGTTTTGTAAAGTTTGATTTATATATTAGACCTCTATTGATGATCTTCACTGTGGAGATAATAGTTTGGGTAATCTGTAATATACCAACTGTCTCGATCACCTTACCATTATAGGGACTGTTTTAATAGTTTAGTATCCCTACACATTAGAATTGGATGAATGAGGTGGTCTCCGAAACATCTGGGGCCAGTACTTGGTTTAGGTTGATCTTCTCGAAGGTATTGGAAAGAGATCTTTGTATAAGGGCTGTTAAACTATTAATCATTTGGGAAAAGTTAGTGCTATGTTTCAAATAAAACTTAAGCATGCCCGATTTTCTTGTAAAACTTGAACTCAGTGAATCCAGGAATAGAACCACAACAGATTATGGCAGCTGCAAACACACCTGTTTCTTGATTTTATGGTTAACATGTGTACATGTCCATGAGATTTTGTATTTAATACTTGTCAATTTATATACCAAACCAATGACTGAACAAGACACAAAATATAAAACCTTCCCTACCTGTTTTTTAATGATTGTAAGGGCCTCCACGTCAGCAGCGTGTAGTATCAGTTCTCTCTGGTATTTATCCTGGACCTGGAAATCAACCAATTCTCCCGAGGTTAGGTAGACATGATGATGAACATGATGATTAATATATAATCCTGTATACTTCTCATTACAGACTTTCATTATAAACTATTTGGTTTGGTTTAGTTGGTTTAACGTCCTATCAACAGCTAAGGTCATTAAATGAAGTGTCTCCATGTGTGTTGTGTATGTGTGTATGTGTGTTGTGTATGTGTGTTGTGTATGTGTGTTGGGTATGTGTGTATGTGTATGTGTGTTGTGTATGTGTATTGTGTATGTGTGTTGTGTATGTGTGTATGTATGTTGTGTATGTGTGTATTGTGTATGTGTATGTGTGTTGTGTATTGTGTATATGTGTGTTGTGTATATGTGTTGTGTATGTGTGTTGTGTATGTGTGTATTGTGTATGTGTATGTGTGTTGTGTATTGTGTATATGTGTTTTGTGTATGTGTTGTGTGTATGTGTGTTGTGTATGTGTCTTGTGTATGTGTGTTGTATATGTGTGTTGTATATGTGTGTAGTGTATGTGTGTTGTGTATGTGTGTTGTGTATGTGTGTTGTGTATGTGTGTATGTGTGTGGATATGTGTGTTGTGTATGTGTGTATGTGTTTATGTGTGTTTTGTATGTGTGACGGAGGCAGTGTATGTTGGGAATGGTGTGCTTGCCTCCTTGTAATAGCATGGATCTGATACCGGCCTCATAGTGCTATCTCTCTGAAACACCATACCAAAGGCACCCAGCACAGCATTCCCCCCGGTCACATCATACTGACAACGGGTGAACCAGTTGTTGGCATTACCCCAAATACTGAATGTGAAGCAGGGACTAACAACTACCATTTTTGAGAACTTTGTTATGTCCTGGCCAGAGGACAGAACCCATTGCCTTCCTCACCTGGGCAGACGCTCAACATTAAAACCAGAAGTGAGGTGTTATATCAACTATCAAAGTGCCACAAACTGCTAGATGATTACCAAACTGCTGTGTGAGAAATAACAATCAAATAAACTATGTTGTAAATATGGAAACTCATTGTCCTCCTTCCTTGTCAGGGTCATAATTATATTAAAAACAAAATGTTCATTTCACATTTCTGATAGTAATCAATTTCAACGTAATTTTCATAAACAACCATGGGAAGCATTAACAACCAACCTCCGAGGCCAGGTTTGTTTGTGAGCGGTTTTCCTGGATTGCCTTCGCCTCCTTGGCGATAGCCTCCTCTCGTCGTTGAACAGCTTCCTGTAGCTCGTTTTGTAAGCACGCCAACTGCTTCCTCAAATCGGCATTCTACACAAAAATCAAGTTCACATCAACAATTACCATTTACCCACTTATGACTTTACATGTCAGCTCAACTAGGAACATATCTGGAGAAACCAATTTTATTATCCACCCGTAGTTAAATATATGAACTGAATATACTTTCTGATAATTAAATTATAAAATTAATGTTGTGCACACTAATTACTCTAATTGGGAATTTATGTATAGTTTTCCTTTTTTCACCTCAACTATTAACTGCATTGAGTTGACAGCAGAGGATTTTTGTAAGTCCTACAGTCAGAATAAAAATCTGTGTATCTCTGTATAGAATTTAATACATTGTAATAAGAAATGTTTTAAATGTTTTCCATCTGGACAAAACTACAATCAAAAGGCAAGAGTTTGATATTTTGATATAGTTTGTGAAATGAAATGATCCCACTTTCACAGCCAATCAGAGGAGAATGTGCTCGTAACTCCAGGACAAATAGACAGTTACTTCCTCAGTGTACAGTTACTGACCATCTCCGGTCAATACCAATGACTTCCTTGGGATTATTGTCCAGAGTGCCACTGTCCAGAAAGTCAGTACGACTAAGGATGTGTTCACTACCTGAACATCAAGAAATTAGTACCAATCCTCAAGCTAGACCAGTCTATTCATTTAAAGGTCATCAACCAAAATTTGATAAAATTTACCTCAACTTCGGAAAGAAGTGACCTGTTTTTAATGAGAAACAGTTTATTTTTAGAAAGACTCTTCAAAAGTAATTCTGTATACATGGCCATGGATAGATGAAGATTTCAGTAGACATGCTCATAACCATATTGTCTATTTTTTACTTAGATCCAAGATTACTGATTCCTAAGGAGATGAGTAGTCCGTTTACAACAACTAACCAGTTTGTGGCTCTCCTCTGATACCCTGATGTTCTCGTTGAGTAGATCTTGATGCTCTTTCTCCAAATCTTCTGTCCTTTTCTCTGCATGTTTCTTAGCTGTAATGAGAAAGTAAAGGAAACTCAACAGAATTCCTTGAAGTTGTAGTGGAGTTTTCACACATGAACAGACGTAGCAAAAGCTAAGATAACTGAAGTCCAGCTAAATACTAAGGATAATTTTCAACAAACATTTGACTTGTCTAGTCTTCAATCTCGGCAAAGAAAATAAATTCCGTTTACAACAACACATTTGTGATAGTGACATTACAATATCAATATTGATAATCAGAAAAAATGTTTGTAAAACATACACAGACTCCTGTTTTGATAGGCAAGGAGGAAAACACAAAGTATTACCAAAGATATGGAACTAAATGCAAATTCTAACCGGTCGGTGAAGTGGAAAATACAGATCACACTGACCTATATTTAATAAATTTCTGTAGCACTCTTCATGCTAACCCAAATGATATCCTTTATTAAAGAAGTTTTACAAACCTTCAAGCATTTCTTCAAACTTCTGCTCGAACTGGTTATTTGCCTGGAAAACAATTCAATCAAGCTCATGAATATAAACGCAAGAACAAAGCTTTGTTGGTAAGCTGATGATAAACATGTTACACTCGTGTCAGGCTGGGTAGAATAAACATGTTTAAAATGACATTAAGAAGTCATCAGGTTAACACCATGTGTCGATGAATGCTATAACAACGACCTCGAGTAAGTTTATACAAAGGCTGCTTCAACATGGACCTTGGTTGTCATCGTTAATTATATTTTATTGAACCAATTTGCACAAAACATATTTCAAATATCTAACAATCAATTTGAATCATTATATAGTCGATATGAAGAACAAAGCTAACATCTTTTATTTTATTTTATTTTTCCATTTTTCTTTCTCTTTATAAGATACACGTTCTTCTTTATTTGAACCTTTTCAGGTTCCTTGGTGTTGTTATCACTTTTTGGACAAATAAATAAAAGCCCTGATGACTGAAAATATTTTACCATTGACTGTTCATCCATGGTCTTCTGGAGTCCGTCGGCGATGGCTTTGTAATTTGTCACATGATCCTGGGATTTGCTGAGTTGATCCCGAAGAGCTGAAAAAGATAAAAATACAAACTTCAAATTCATGGAAATCCCCCTAAACATCAAAGGCTGGTTTTCTGTGCAATCAGTTTGACTACATTTTGATACCAGGTTTCTAATAAATTACAAACCTGAAAGATACACAATGAATACATGTAACATCAAATGATTTTCATTTTTTGGCAAATTTGGTGAAAAGGAACATTACGCATATGAATTGATTTCAACATCATCACGATAATTTTAATCAGTATGATACAGTAACATATTGATAAGTGTTTGAAATGTTCCTGTTGAACTAGAAGCAATCTTTAATTTTGTAGTTATGTTAAAAATGTTAAACAGGGAAAATAATACAAAATATCTGGAAAAATCAAGGTTATTTTACCAAGAGAAATCATAAAAATATTCTAGCATGCACAATAAATGAGATACGTACTGCTGACATTATGCTGAGACTGCTCCAGTTGAGATTGGAGGTCCTTCACTTCTTCGTTCACAGCCTCAGCGTTCAAGCTAACAGAGTCTATCAACACAAATATACACCAGTGACATCATGTTTTCATACACTTAACCAAAAGTTTAAGGATGCATCATTTTTTAGTTATCCATAGCTGTCCACCCTCCCTCATTAGGAGGGAGATTCCCTCATTTTGACACAAATTTATCAATCTCCCTCAAAACTCCCTCATTCAAGTCCAAACTCACACAAACTCAAAATCTACATCCTGTGGTCAAATGATCTCTTAGTTAGTGCAGGGTATGTGTGTAATGATCATATCAGGAGTGTCTGAATCATATAAATGCTTTTCGGAGTTATTTCGATTCATTAAAAGGGAAAGCAGTTTCAGTCACATTACACACTTTCTCCCTCATTGTAAATATGGAATGAGGGAGATCTCAGAGGTTGACACCTAATAGTTAACCAATGATATATCCTGAACATAGACAATTCTGAAGTGGCAAATGTTATCATCAAATTCTTCAGAAAGCAGTAACCTTTATTTGGATGCAACTACCCCGGACCAAACTCGGGGATTATAATTTCACGTATGTAATCATTAGGGGAACAAATAGCCTATGTTATTATATACATCTTCAATGAAATTCCACAGTTTGGAATTCTGTCATATCCGAGTGTCTCTTTATACACGATGTACGTATCAAACGTGACCCGATGATCGACTGGTCCCTTTGTTAAGCTCTAGTCATAGCTTGTTAAAGGTACCAGTGCTGAATGCGACGCCTTTAACATGTACATTGTTTGTGTATAAAGTAACACTTTGATAGGAAATTTGTTATTTCTTTATCCGTCTGCTTGGATTACGAAAGAAATTTCCATTAATACATTTTTTTCCCCAATTGTTCAAAGTTTATTCATAGTTTTTCTTGGATTTTATTTTTGCAATTGTGAAAAAGTTCCCATAACAAGTAATATCCAAATTGATTTATTCTTATTTTTCCCCATAATTTTCCAAGGATTGCAGAGCAAAATCTTATCAATATCAAAGCAAGCTGGTATATACTTTCTTTGTGGACTGCAAAGGACCATTGTGCACCATTAATACTATTAATTATAGTGATAGGTGATCCAAAGTATACCAATAATAATTTACGCACTCTTAACCCTTTAACCCTGTAGACCATAATGAACTCATCCAGATTAATACATGGGAGAGTCCACTAAAGTTGCATAGGGGTGAATATACAATCTCACCCGTGACTGTTGTTGACGTGTTGGCGAGTCTCATTTCTGCCGTTGCTAACTTTGCCTCGGCTGCTTCCAACTGTAATATAGATGACACACTTCATTTAAACAGACAACAACAATCATAAATACAACATCTGGCCCTTTGACGTATCCTGTGATAAACAAAGGCACTTTGAACGAAATGTAGGCTAAATGATGCACAGTTTCGAAGTTTTGTTACAAACCAGCTGAACCTAAAAAGAAAACAACAGGCTCAGACCTGCACCGAGGCTCATCTCAGGATAATCGGCACATGTATATCAAGGGGTCCCGACATGCCTGACTGAAACTTAAATACTGACTGTTGGCAGTTTGCATGATTTATTTATAAAACAAGGTTGATTCACTGTGGATATTTTAGGATATGTTATACAATTCAGTGGACTGGTGAAAGAATGTCATATTATTCTTGAACATTCTTATATATTTGTAACAAAACCTACATTTCATTACAAGTGCCTTCGTTTATCACGAAAAATTCCTCCACCACCTGAACAGTTTCAACCGGGATACACGAATGCCACCCTGTTGGAATTTTCTTTCCTTTATCTAAATTTGCTACACATATTCATTTCTCCACTTGGTTTTTATTTTCTGTTACAAGAAAAATATGATATTTTTACCATAATTTGCTCTGAGATATCTATGTCATTACTTCAAACAGCGTTTAAACATTCAAAACACTTTTTTTAACAAACTAGAATATGAATGCTATCAAATTCTCCAGACATCTCTACCACCCAAATGTCCCATTCATCTACTTTTAAATAACTCTTGTATCATTTAGAACAGGTGATGAACGTTTAGACTGACCTTGTTCTTCGAGTCCTCAATTTCTTGCTGTACACCGCGGAGATGTTTTTTGTCCACCTCATGATTTTCCAGCTCTTGTTCCAACTGACTGCGGATTTCCTTGATTTGACTCTGACACAAACAAATAAATTCATTCATGAAAACTGTTCCAGACAAATGTGTACCACTTCATCTTACTAAACAATTGATTTCTCTATTTGTTTTGATTACCAAGGTATACGAAAATTCAAAAGTAACAGGTTGAATTTTAGTTTTCAGTTAAATTATTTCAATCAAAAGCACTTTTTCTTCACTCACCTCAAAGATGGTTGTAATCGTCTTCTGCTCATCCTGGGCTGAGTGGAGTTTCCTGGTCAAGTTATTGTTTTCCATCTCCAGGGCGTCAATCTTGTTGGTGTATCTGTTCCTCGTCTCCGACTCAGAACGTTCTATATTATTCTGCAATGGCAAAGAGCATTATCAAGTATGACCCGGCACTGTGCATTACTTTGATGGCTTTTACTAAGTAAGACTAATCTCTGTGCATTACTTTGATGGCTTTTACTAAGTAAGGCTAAGCTCTGTGTATTACTTTGATGGCTCTTACTAAGCAAGATTAAGCTCTAGATCTGTGCCTTACTTTGATGCCTTTTACTTAGTAAGACTAAGCTCTGTGCATTACTTTGATGGCTTTTACTAAGTAAGACTAATCTCTGTGCATTACTTTGATGATTCTTACTAAGTAAGACTAAGCTCTGTGCATTACTTTGATGCCCTTTACTAAGTAAGACTAAGCTCTGTGTATTACTTTGATGGCTCTTACTAAGCAAGATTAAGCTCTAGATCTGTGCATTACTTTGATGCCTTTTACTTAGTAAGACTAAGCTCTGTGCATTACTTTGATGGCTTTTACTAAGTAAGGCTAAGCTCTGTGTATTACTTTGATGGCTCTTACTAAGTAAGACTAAGCACTGTGCATTACTTTAATGGCTCTTACTAAGTAAGACTAAGCTCTGTGCATGACTTTGATGGCTCTTACCAAGTAAGACTAAGCTCTGTGCATTACTTTGATGCCTTTTACTAAGTAAGACTAAGCTTTGTGTATTACTTTGATGGCTCTTACTAAGTAAGACTAAGCTTTGTGCATTACTTTGATGGCTCTTACTAAGTAAGACTAAGCTTTGTGCATTACTTTGATGGCTCTTACTAAGTAAGACTAAGCTCTGTGCATTATTTTGATGGCTCTTACTAAGTAAGACTAAGCTCTGTACATTACTTTGATGGCTCTTACTAAGTAAGACTAAGCTCTGTGCATTACTTTGATGGCTCCTATTAGGTAAGACTTAGCTCTGTGCCTTACTTTGATGGCTCTTACCAAGTAAGACTAAGCTCTGAGCATTACTTTGATGGTTCTTACTAAGTAAGACTTAGCTCTGTGCATTACTTTGACGGCTCTTACTAAGTAAGACTAAGCTCTGTGCATTACTTTGATGGCTCCTATTAAGTAAGACTTAGCTCTGTGCATTACTTTGATGGCTCTTACTAAGTAAGACTAAGCTCTGTGCATTACTTTGATGGCTCTTACTAAGTAAGACTAAGCTCTGTGCATTACTTTGATGGCTCTTACTAAGTAAGACTAAGCCCGTGCATTACTTTGATGGCTCTTTAAGTCTAGATCTTAAGGATCCCTGTGCCACTGCACTGTGGTATTTCCTATGTGCAGTAATCTCCCCTTCACTTCCATCACTATAGAACAACTGAGCCAAGACACTTCCGTTGGCCCGGTAGCTAAGTCGATTAGGGACATGGTTTAGCAGTCTGAAATTCAGGGTTCAAATCTGGGTCTAGTCCCTTCCTAGTCACCTTAATGGCCTCTAGGTTGGCCATGAGCATGGCTTGAGAGTGTCTCTCCCTCCTCATTGCCTCAACATCTTGTAGGAGGCGTTGTTCAGACTGCTTCGACAGCTCCTTCTCTATGCGTAGATTCTGTGCCTGGGTGTCTGAGCGGGCAAAGTTCTCCTTGGACGACATCAGATCCTAAAATGAAATATTTACCAGACCTTTACTTCATTCAGAAAAGAAGAAAGGAAAAGCCGCATCGTTTCAACTATTATTAGGTCTAAAGAATCACTTTTCCATTTTAGGGATACCGAATAGCGCAGAAATTGTGATGCATAATATCAGAGAGAACTTAAATCATTAGAAAAGATATCAAAGTTTTACTTTTTACACAAACAATGTATGTATTAAACGTGTCGCAACGTTTCAAGACCGACTGGTCCCTTTGTAAAGCTATGACTGAGTGAGTGATTTGTATTTTTTACCTGTACAACGATGTGACGAAATTGTATATTTATCATGTCACTCAACCCGTGACATTGGAAAAGATATTAGAATTTCAGCATAATATAAGTCACTGTAAACACATAAGCTGAATGATTTAATTAAGCTACCTGTCTGAGAATGTTGATGGTTTGTTCGTGTTTGGCGACACTAGTAGAATACTTCTGTACTTTGTCCCTCAGTGCTGCGATCTCCTTTCTGTAGCCTTCGGCATTACCCTGCAACACTTTGTATTTCTCCGCGGAATAGTCCACCTACAAAACAGTACGGCTAGTTAATGTTTTTATTCATCGCATTACCATTGTCTAACAAACGTTACAAAAACAACAAAATTGTTCGCATTAATTCTACAGGGCCTTCATTAGTTCTGCATATTCAAATTTCTAAAAAAAAAAATTCAGTCAGGATCTGTGACAAGTTCACTGGATCTATAAGTTGTCTTTCCTGAATATAAATATTTCATAAACTATCCTTTGAGTGAAAGGTTCTGAAACTTTCCTTCTTTCCTGAATATAAATCTTTAGTAAACTATCCTTTGAGTGAAAGGTTCTTAAACTTCCCTTCTTTCCTGAAAATAAATCTTTCATAAACTACCCTTTGAGTGAAAGTTTCTTAAACTTTCCTTCTTTCCTGAATATAAATCTTTCATAAACTATCCTTTGAGTGAAAGGTTCTTAAAACTTTCCTTCAAGAGCTGCCCCAGTAAATATCATCCCTGGGAAGATCAGTGCTGGAACCTCCTCACAACAATAGCGCCTAGTAAAACCTCATCACAAGCACCATCCAGTAAATATTTCCCATGGGTGAATATTTTTTAAACTTCCCCACATATTTACAGTACATGAACAGAGATAACCCTGGCGCTATGTGTATGTTAATAGTTCTGCTATTGACCTGTGATGACATCTTTGCGTTCTGGACAGTCATAGATGACAGACCATTTCTGTACTTCTCCATCTCTTCGTCCATGATCCTACAAATAAGATTTAATCTCAGTTCATGTACAAGTCAAATATCATGTATTGTATAGCTTGTAGTTCATATCCAGGTATTCAATCTGTTCTACTTTATATTTCACATTTCTGTTTCATATTATATAAGCATCAAGTTTATTTTGAGATTGCTTGAACTCTTCCATGAATTTGTGCAACTAGATTTTTGAATTCTAGAATTCATGATAGAGCCTTCATAATCAGCCTGGCTATCAACATATGTGGTATCTATTAAAGTTAATTCATTAACTTATGATTTACACTGCATTCAAGTTGTAAGATGAAAATAGGCACAAAAAATATTCCAAATCTGTACAATACAGATCTAGCAATGTTTGAGAGTAAAGATACTTTTAATAGTAGTAATTTTAAATTATGAAGTTTCAAACACAAACACGAATGTTTTAGTCTAACAATGGAGAAGTCTAAACTTGTATGTAGGGTAGATTTATCAGTATTATCACCGAATTAGATTAGTACAAGTCTGTATACTAGTCTGTATTTTTATAACTTTAAATGAAGCTTAATTAAACCTTACCTTTAGATTAAAATGCTTTGTCTAGTAAACTGCCCCATTTTTACACACAAAACCCCAGATTTTTTGGTAATGGGCCAAAATGCCCCCATAATCAGCAAGGCAAGAATATAAAAACTGATTCAAAGGTAAGGGTTGTGGAGTTGATTGATTTTACATCCCAATACAATACCGTTATTAAAACAAAATTCTCTCACTTCTCATTTTCCTTCTTTTCCTTCTTGTAGTTGTTGAAGTCCTCCTGTAGTTGTGTTAGGGCAGTTTTCATATCCTGTAAGGCCTTATCTGATGACGGGCTCTGTTTCATCCCGACCGGGGACTTCTTCACAGGAGTGGTCATACTCACATCGCCATCAGTCATAGACTGGGACAACGCCATCTGAAACATATATCAGTTTCAACTTAACCCTTTCACCACCATAGACCGTAATGGACTCATCCCAATAATTGCATGGTAGAGTCCATTAAAGTTACCTAGGGGTGAAAGGGTTAATACTAATATTGAAGTTCTTGTAAAAGTCTGAATTTTAAACTCAAACCAAAAATGTCAGGATTATACGATAATAAACAGCAAACTGTGAGAGCAGTATTTGCAATACCATATCATATAAATAACATCCATCACTAGTAGATATATGATATAAATAACATCCATCACTAGTAGATATATCATATAAATAACACCCATCACTAGTAGATATATCATATAAATAACACCCATCACTAGTAGATATATCATATAAATAACACCCATCACTAGTAGATATATCATATAAATAACACCATTCACTAGTAGATAATTCATATAAATAACATCCATCACTAGTAGATATATCATATAAATAACACCCATCACTAGTAGATATATCATATAAATAATACCCATCACTAGTAGATATATCATATAAATAACACATCACTAGTAGATATATCATATAAATAACACTCATCACTAGTAGATATGTCATCAATTATAAAATCCCACCTGTTATTAATTAATAGGTATTAGTCTCAAGTGTGAATGAAAATCTTTTTTCCCCCAGATTTGTTAAAAGAATTGATTTTCAACTTTTATTTCCTAAATACAACTTCACAGAAGACTAAACAGAGATGATGTACGTACTTGCATGTTAAAATGTACAATCCAGGTAAACATCTATAACCTTATATTTTTCTGTAGTTATAGGTTTGTGTGATGCTCTGGTTGTAACTTACCCCTGACTGGCTCAGCACTTTAAACAGATCCCGCTGTCGCACGATACTCTCCACCTAGAAATGGTTGAACGTATTAAAAGCTATGAATACAATATCTCATTAATGATAAAGTGTAATGATGAACCGTCCTACACAACATTTACAGACAGATACCTGTGCCTATATAGAGCTTCCTTTATGGTAGATGCAGAAAGACTATATTCACAAGAATAGGATTGCAATGACAGGAAAACTAATAGTCAAACTTGAGGATCAAATAGGGCAAAGTATTACAAGCGATCAATAGTCCATCAACTGCAAACAATCTTTGGTATCAAACCTGAACAAAGGGCTATAACTCTGTAAAAAGAGGGATATGTTAGACCAAATTTCAGTACGCAACACTTTGCCGTCCCAATATACTCGCATAGACCATATACTCCAAACAATCTTTGGTATCTAAGTTGAACAAAGGGCCACAACTCTGTAAATAGAGAGACATAAGACCAAACTTCAAGGCCACAACAGCTTGCCGTCACAATAATACTCCCATACAAAACTTGGCAGTTGTAGGAGACAACTCGTATGAGATGTGCCCCAGACATAGAGACAAACACCCATAGACTGACAGATGGAGTACAAATCGCACGAGATGTGCCCCAGACATAGAGACAATCTCCCATAGACTGACAGATGGATGACAAATCTTATGAGATGTGCCCCAGACATAGAGACACACACCCATAGACTGACAGATGGAGTACGTCACAATAATACTCCCATACAAAACTTGGCAGTTGTAGAAGAAACTCGTACGAGATGTGCCCCAGACATAGAGACAAACCCCCATAGACTGACAGATGGAGTACAAATCGCACGAGATGTGCCCCAGACATAGAGACAAACACAGATAGACTGACAGATGGAGTACAAATTGTATGAGCTGTGCCCCAGACATAGAGACAAACACCCATAGACTGACAGATGGAGAACAAATCGTTTGAGATGTGCCCCAGACATAGAGACAAACACAGATAGACTGACAGATGGAGTACAAATTGTATGAGCTGTGCCCCAGACATAGAGACAAACACCCATAGACGGACAGATGGAGTACAAATCGTTTGAGATGTGCCCCAGACATAGAGACAAACACCCATAGACAGACAGAGGGAGTACAAATCGTACGAGATGTGCCCCAGACCTAGAGACAAACACCCATAGACTGACAGATGGAGAACAAATCGTTTGAGATGTGCCCCAGACATAGAGACAAAATCCCATAGACTGACAGATGGAGGACAAATCGTACGAGATGTGCCCCAGACCTAGAGACAAACACCCATAGACTGACAGAAGGAGTACAAATCGTATGAGATGTGCCCCAGACATAGAGACAAACACCGATAGACTGACGGATGAAGTACAAATGTTGCAATGTTATGAATTCTGTACAGTATTAAAATGAATCCAAATGTCTTCCTTTACTACAGATAATGGCTTGAAAGATTTTATCACCCATTATTCAATGCGACCTGGTACCACTCATAAAAGACCTGATTTTGTCATACCATTCTAACTTGCTTGTCCCGACTAGATTTCAACTCCTGGATCTCTGAGTTGGCGATCTGCAGTTGTTCTTTCAACTCCTTTGTTCTGAAATAAATCAAATAATGTTTCAATTAAATGTGACAAGAAAATCAGGACCTGAGAAAAATGCTTCATTCGGTTATTATTACGATTTTTTTTTTTTTTAAAGATTTTCTCAACACATATCTAGATCAAAGCATGACCAAATTCTAAATTTGAGTCGGTACTGCTTCAAAAAGCAAAATGACAAAACAGCATGTATAACTGCCTCCAAATTCTGATCTTCAGCACACATTGTAACTTGCACAGAAATCTAACAACAAGCGGAATCCATTGCAGATATATGACTTAATTTATCTTAAATGATTTACTTTGTGTCGGTAGCCATCTTCTCCTCCTGTTCCTGTTTATCACTGAGTTCACGTATTACTGTCAATAAGCGTATATTCTGAACCTGAAGATCCTCAATGGTCCTGAAAACAAATATATAAAAGGTTACTACAGGTTCATGAGTGCATATACATATGCTGTAATTTTATGTATCGAACACTATGACAACACAGGTATATAAGTCAATTTCATTTTAAATTTCATATGCAAGACTGACCCTTCATCTAGTCAATAATTATTTTAACTTTAATCAGCTTTAAGTGAATGGTGATGTCAGAAGCATCCACAAATCGAAGTGAATAACTAAAACAAATATTTCTTATTTATGGATATTGTTATAACTCACTGACCTCATGACCTTGAATAATTAACTTACCTGAAGGTGACCAGCTTATCACTGATGACCTGGGAGGAACTGCTGACCTCTGTGGACGGCTGTTCTACTTCCCGAACAACACGCCCGCCTCGCAACTCGGCCATCTCTTTCAGGATGTACCGCAGCTATTGTCATGGAAACAGAAAACATGTTAAGATAAATAAGTCTCGGGGATTAACAAAGAAAACAACCTTCACTAGTGCAAATTCTGGTAAACAAATTGTGAAAGAAGACATCGCAGAAAATACAAACACCCTCATGAAATGTGAACTCTTACAAGAGACGATGTTTGTAAACTTTTTTGTGAAGTTTCATGATAATTGGATCGCAGAAAATACAAACAACCTCATGAAATGTGAACTATTACAAGAGATGATGTTTGTAAACATTTTTGTGAAGTTTCATGATAATTGGATAAGAAATTAAGTCAAATTCATAGTAAAAGCAACCTATTTTTTGCCAGTAAAAGGTTGAAACCATACCTCGAATAAGAGGTGATGTTCATGAACATGTTGTGTAAAGTTTCGTGGATGATTGGAAAAGAATTGAAGTGTGTAGAGTGGTGACATCAAAAATTCTATTTAAAGTGACAGTGTCCTCGTTTTTGACTGTAGAAGGTGGAAACGCCGACTAGTACAAGGGGTGATGTTGGTGGACACGCGTGAAGTATCATGACAATCAGATAAGAAACAAGGTCTGTTGAGCGGTGACGCCATTTGGGACACAAAGGTACGGCACATCCCTATATACCATCGACGACCCATCGTGAGGGTACATTGACTGAATGAAATGGTGTTACCTGCTTTGACAGATCGTTTGTCTGAAGCTGGAGCTTCTGATTCTCTCTCTGCATGTGATTGTACTTCCTATTGATGTCATCTGCTTCAAGTCGTAGATTTTGAGATTCCTGAAAGAGAAGGCAAAATAAACAACCCTTTCACAGCTCTACCAATACCATCAATGATCCAACAGAATCTTACAAACAAAACACTTCTTATTTCACACACCCCAAACCTATCCCTGTGTTGTATCCCAACTAACACACCCTTTACCTATCTCATCGTTTCATCTGATACCTTCGCTTATGTTTGGTTGTGTGCAGTCTTATTCAAACCAATTTTGTATTACATTTTCTTAAAAAGAGTGGAAACAAATCCTAATGTTACTGACCAACATGGAAGCATCGAGTTGTCTGGTCAGCTGGTCAATGTTAGCCAGAGAGTTCTCGTAATCCTGCCTCTGTTTCTTCAGTAGCGGGGCTTTCTCCTCAATTTCCTTTAATACAATGGCAACACAGATTAAATATTTACAATCAACAGAGTTTTTGGTCAGGTGATATCTAATGAATCGGGGAATATGATCTTTGCTTTCTTCTTTACTTTATTCCAGGCAGTGTTTGGTGAGCCCCATCATCCGTAATATATGTCTTCCTCCTTCCCCTATAAACCCCACAGTTCATTTGTTTTCCTTTTCATTGTAAATTTGTATACACAGTCACAGAAATTTCTTCAGTACAGATTTACAATCTTCTAGAAATCAGGGGAAAAAACATGTGTCATGTCCCAACTGATTATATTGAGCTGGATAATGATGCCAAATCAATGAAAAACTGAAATTCTATGGCTGATTATTTTCTATTCTGCAGAAATTATGTTCTTAAGATAACCATCTTATCAGTACACACATTAATTAGGCTTGGAAGTATTTATAAACATGTTATGGTTATTTCTGCATAGTCAAGTTTCTACACATGTGATTTACCTGCAGAATTTGTGTCAGGTACTGGTTTAGTCGCTGATTTTCTTCCTTCTCCAGCATAAGTGCATCAGAGGCCTGGACATACTCATTGTAGATCTGTCAAACACAAGTACATACTTATTGTAGATCTGTCAAACATAAGAACATACTCATTGTAGATCTGTAAAACAAAAGTAAATACTAATTGTAGATCTGTCAAACACAAGTACAAACTCATTGTAGATCTGTCAAACACAAGTACATTCTCATTGTAGATCTGTCAAACGCAAGTCCATACTCATTGTAGATCTGTTAAACACAGGTACATACTCATTGTAGATCTTTCAATCACAGGTACATACTCATTGTAGATCTGTAAAACAAAAGTAAATACTAATTGTAGATCTGTCAAACACACGTACATACTTATTGTAGATCTGTCAAACGCAAGTACATACTCATTGTAGATCTTTCAATCACAGGTACATACTCATTGTAGAACTGTCAAACACAGGTACATACTTATTTTAGATCTGTCAAACACAAGTACAAACTCATTGTAGATCTGTCAATCACAGGTACATACTTATTTTAGATCTGTCAAACACAAGTACATGCTCATTGTAGATCTGTCAAACGCAAGTCCATACTCATTGTAGATCTGTTAAACATAAGTACATACTCATTGTAGAGCTGTCAAACATAAGTACATAAGACATGAAGGATAGCTTACTTTCTTGTGTGAAACATTAAGGATGTTTCCCTGTGTGAGACATTAAGGATGTTTACCAGCATGAGACATTAAGGTTGTTTACCTGCATGAGACATTAAGGATGTTTCCCTGCATGAGACATTAAGGATGTTTAAACATCCTGCATGAGACATTAAGGATGTTTCCCTGCATGAGACATTAAGGATGTTTCCCTGCATGAGACATTAAGGATGTTTAAACATCCTGCATGAGACATTAAGGATGTTTCCCTGCATGAGACATTAAGGATGTTTCCCTGCATGAGACATTAAGGATGTTTAAACATCCTGCATGAGACATTAAGGATGTTTAAACATCCTGCATGAGACATTAAGGATGTTTCCCTGCATGAGACATTAAGGATGTTTCCCTGCATGAGACATTAAGGATGTTTACCTGCATGAGACATTAAGGATGTTTAAACATCCTGCATGAGACATTAAGGATGCTTCCCTGTTTGAGACATTAAGGATGCTTACCTGTGTGAGACATTAAGGATGTTTATCTGCGTGAGACATGAAGGATGTTTACCTGTGTGAGCCTACATACTTATTGTAGATCTGCCAAACACAAGTACATACTCATTGTAGCTCTGTCAAACACAAGTACATACTGATTGTAGATCTGTCAAACACAGGGACATACTTATTGTAGATCTGTCAAACGCAAGTACATACTCATTGTAGAACTGTCAAACACAGGTACATACTTATTTTAGATCTGTCAAACACAAGTACATTCTCATTGTAGATCTGTCAAACACAAGGACATACTCATTGTAGATCTGTAAAACAAAAGTAAATACTAATTGTAGATCTGTCAAACACAAGGACATACTCATTGTAGATCTGTTAAACATAAGTACATACTCATTGTAGATCTTTCAATCACAGGTACATACTCATTGTAGATCTGTTAAACACAGGTACATACTCATTGTAGAACTGTCAAACACAGGTACATACTTATTTTAGATCTGTCAAACACAAGTACATTCTCATTGTAGATCTGTCAAACACAAGTACAGACTTATTGTAGATCTGTCAAACACAAGTACATACTCATTGTAGCTCTGTCAAACACAAGTACATACTCATTGTAGCTCTGTCAAACACAAGTACATACTGATTGTAGATCTGTCAAACACAGGAACATACTAATTGTAGATCAGTCAAACACAGGTACATACTCATTGTTAATCTGTCAAACACAGGTACATACTTATTGTAAATCTGTCAAACACAAGTACATACTGATTGTAGATCTGTCAAACACAAGTACAAACTCATTGTAGATCTGTCAAACGCAAGTACATACTCATTGTAGATCTGTCAAACATAAGTACATACACATTGTAAATCTGTCAAACATAAGTACATAAGACATGAAGGATAGCTTACTTACCTGTGTGAAACATTAAGGATGTTTACCTGTGTGAGACATTAAGGATGTTTACCTGCATGAGACATTAAGGATGTTTACCTGCATGAGACATTAAGGATGTTTACCTGTGTGAGACATTAAGGATGCTTACCTGTGTGAGACATTAAGAATGCTTACCTGTGTGAGACATTAAGGATGTTTATCTGCGTGAGATATTAAGGATGTTTACCTGTGAGAGACATTAAGGATGCTTACATGTGTGAGACATTAAAGATGTTTACCTGTGTGAGACATTAATGATGCTTACCTGTGTGAGACATTAAGGATGCTTACCTGTGTGAGACATTAAGGATGTTTATCTGCATGAGACATTAAGGATGGTTACCTGTGTGAGACATTAAGGATGTTTACCAGTGTGAGACATTAAGGATGTTTACCTGCATGAGACATTAAGGATGTTTACCTGCGTGAAACATAAACGATACTTACCTGTGTGAGAGACATGCCAGACTTCAGTACTTTACTGGTCACAGAAGCAGTAGGAAACATACTCTCTACCTGGTCTTCACTGGCAACTGAAACAGACACACAACTTGTAGATGTTAAATACTTTACAATAAATGTATTACAAATCTCATAATGACTAGCCATAACATAGTGTTGAAATGAAAGCATGAAAACAAGGCTATAGTTGAAACGGTTGAACCTGTGAAGAAAACGACAGGCACAGATCTGACCCGAGGCTGACTTCAGGAATATTCTGCTTGTGAAGATTGAGGGGTCGAGACGCACCGAAACTAAAATGCTGACTATTGCTAGTTTGCGTTATTTCTTTCTTAAACAATGTCAAGCCATATGTAGTTTTTAAGATACGTTATGTAATTTAGTGGACGCATGAAAGAAGGCTTTAATATTCTTGATACATTGTTATTTATTCTCCCAAACTGTGCATTTTTAGCTCTGCTTAAAGAATGGTACAAGTGCGGTCGTTTATCGTTGAATATTTCTGCGCCACCTGTAACGCTTCAACTGGGATATGCGAATGTAACCCAACACTGCAGAAAACTGAAACATGTTTTGATGGAAGAGCACTTACTCCTGTTTTTGGTCTGTTCCAGAAGATCATTGGCGCTGACCAGTTCTTGTCTCAGCTTCTCAATTGTCTCCTCTGTAGAGAAAAGTAGCCACAATATACAAACAAAAAGACACAATTTACCAAAGAAAGAGGTCTGCAATAGAATCAAACTTTTTTCAATCAGTTAAATCAATTTCCGTCAATAATCTAATCCCAATATTTTTTTTGTCATTCTATGCAGTATTCCGATCCATAAACATGATATCTTTAGTATGATGTTCCCAATTAACCTCATTTGAATTTCCATTGAAAAACATGCTTCAAATGATAAATATTCCATGGCCATCCCCAAACCCAACAAATCAGTCCATCATAAATCCAAAGTTAGAGGTGCAGATTGAAAAAAACAAGTTTCAAATATTAGTACCTACTATTGCCCAAGTGTTTTACATCTAGATGGGCAATTTTTGTAACTCCATATTATAAAATTGAACAGATTTTACTGCATACCACTAAACCAGGTCTGATATGAAATAGGATCACTCTCAAATGTTTACACAGTTCTGTAAGTTACGACAAAACTGCAATTTCATTGTGAACATTACCTCTGCTTTCTATATCTACTTGGGAGTGTTTCGCTCCCTCCTCCTTCAAATTTTCAAGTTCAGTATGAGCTGTAATATAATTCAGACACAAGATCATTCACTTGAACCCAACAAAATACTTGTCTATATACCACATGTAGTTGTCTATACAGTGGCCAACAACATCAGACATTTTTCAGATAATATCTCTTCCCTGTAGTCTTTAACAATTGACAAATAACTTTTAACTAAATGATTGTTTTAGTCATGACGGTAAATTAATTTGAATTTCACATAAAAGGACATATAATCTGACAAATAATCAGAACTAAAATGATAAACCAAATAATTTAAAATAGTATCTGCTGTTTTGTATCAGTAAACATCAAAATTAATTCAGCATAAGTTTCAAATTCCTAACAAACTAAATTTTTTGTCATCGAAAATGGTCATCTTCATAAAAATAAATATTTCATTAATAGTCATTATATTACTGGTAGACAGAATGAGATAGAGACCAAGCTGATGATACTATTAAACTTGTCAAGGTATATTGGTAACAACTCTATAAATAGCTTGAATCCTGTCATACCATTGGCTGCCTCCTTCAATAGTGTCCTTAGTTCCTCTACAGCGCTAGTCAACTCCTTCACTTTGCTTTCTGCCTCGTCCTTAGATGTCTGTAACAATATTTAACTGATAAATACACAATGAACACCAACAATAACAGTAAACAGAGAAACTCAACACACAGCAGCATCGAAAACAAATTTGAAACAAGCCATTCGGATTGATATGTCTCACCTGTGCCCCACTTTGACCATCAATACACATGTCAAGTTTGGTTGGTGTAGCACTTATAGTTTCAGAGAAACTAATTTAAACACAACAAGAGGCCCATGGGCCTTAACGGTCACCTGAGTCTATAGTATTTATTTTTGTTGTTGAAATATGTACCAATTTGAGTAAAAAATAGTATAATGTTAACTTAACTTTGTCAGGACCATGAGCTGATCATTCCTAGACCAATTTTAAGTGAGATCGGCCTATTAGAACTTAGTAGCAAAATAGCGGCCATGGCAGCCAAATTGTATTTCTGATTGACCCGAAAAATAACAACACTTTGTCAGGACCATGAGGCGATCATTCCTACCAACTTTCAGT
This sequence comes from Mizuhopecten yessoensis, assembly GCF_002113885.1. Lineage (NCBI taxonomy): Eukaryota > Metazoa > Mollusca > Bivalvia > Pectinida > Pectinidae > Mizuhopecten > Mizuhopecten yessoensis. The sequence continues at coordinate 82,715 of NW_018407568.1, forward strand.
TCAATCGGCCCAGCAGAACTTGACTTTAAGTTTGAAATGTAAAATGTTAACGGACTACGGACGACGGACGACGGACGACGGACGACGACGGACGAAAACGGATAGCAATAGGTCACTTGAGCTAAAGCTCAGGTGACCTAAAAACATAATGTTGATGGAGATGCTGACAAAGTCAATGGACGATGACAGGTATAGGCCGCATCCAGCATTTGATACATGGGATGATATATACTACCTCAGATGCATCTATGGACCAAGTTTGGTTGGTCTAGCACTTATACTTTCAGTGAAACTAACTTCAATGCAAAAACTTAAGCATTGGTCTTGCTTCCGCTACTTCGTCACGGCGAGACAAAAATACATGAGAAGAAACACAAAATTGGGCAATTGTAAAAGAACAATATCTTCCATAAGATTCATCAGTTTGGAAATAAGTGATATCAAAGTTTTACTTTATACACACACTACGTACATTATTTGTGTTGTACACTTTTGTATTTGTTTGTGTATAAAGGTAAAATTAAAAAGGACTATTAAAGTAATAACTAACCTTGTAAAGGTCTGGGAGATGACCCTTACCAGACTTTTACAATTACTAACCATGTATGGGTCTATTAAGCGACCACTTGCCAGACTTTTACAATTACCAACCTTGTATGGGTCTATATATAAGGCAACCCCTATAAGTAACACATTTTTAATATTAACTTACCTTGTACAGGTCTATTTGACGACTCTTAGCCAGACTTTTACAACTTACCTTGTACAGGTCTATTAGACGACTCTTAGCCAGACTCTTACCATAACTTACCTTGTACAGGTCTATTAGACGACTCTTAGCCTGCCTGTAACAAAAACTTACCTTGTACAGGTCTATTAGGCGACCCCTAGCCAGACTGTAACAATAACTTACCTTGTACAGGTCTATTAGCCGCCTCTTAGCCTGCCTGTAACAAAAACTTACCTTGTACAGGTCTATTAGACGATTCTTAGCCTGCCTGTAACAATAACTTACCTTGTACAGGGCTATTAGACGACTCTTAGCCTGCCTGTAACAATAGCTTACCTTGTACCGGTCTATTAGACGACTCTTAGCCAGACTGTAACAATAACTTACCTGGTACAGGTCTATTAGACGACTCTTAGCCAGACTTTAACAATAACTGACCTTGTACAGGTCTATTAAGTGACCCCTAGCCAGACTGTAACAGTAACTAACCTTGTACAGGTCTATTAGACGACTCTTAGCCAGACTGTAACAATAACTTACCTGGAAAAGGTCTATTAGACGACTCTTAGCCAGACTTTTACCATATCTTGCCTTGTACAGGTCTATTAGACGCCTCTTAGCCAGACTTTTACCATATCTTGCCTTGTACAGGTCTATTAGACGCCTCTTAGCCAGACTTTTACCATATCTTGCCTTGTACAGGTCTATTAGACGCCTCTTAGCCAGACTGTAACAGTAACTAACCTTGTACAGGTCTATTAGACGACTCTTAGCCAGACTTTTACAACTTACCTTGTACAGGTCTATTAGAGGACTCTTAGCCAGACTTTAACAATAACTTACCTTGTACAGGTCTATTAAGCGACCCCTAGCCAGACTTTTACAATAACTTACCTTGTACAGGTCTATTAGACGACTCTTAGCCAGACTTTTACAATAACTTACCTTGTACAGGTCTATTAGACGACCCTTAGCCAGACTTTTACAATAACTTACCTTGTACAGGTCTATTAGACGACCCCTAGCCAGACTTTTACAATAACTTACCTTGTACAGGTCTATTAGACGACCCCTAGCCAGACTTTTACAATAACTTACCTTGTACAGGTCTATTAGACGACCCCTAGCCAGACTTTTACAATAACTTACCTTGTACAGGTCTATTAGACGACCCCTAGCCAGACTTTTACAATAACTTACCTTGTACAGGTCTATTAGACGACCCCTAGCCAGACTTTTACAATAACTTACCTTGTACAGGTCTATTAGACGACCCCTAGCCAGACTTTTACAATAACTTACCTTGTACAGGTCTATTAGACGACCCCTAGCCAGACTTTTACAATAACTTACCTTGTACAGGTCTATTAGACGACCCCTAGCCAGACTTTTACAATAACTTACCTTGTACAGGTCTATTAGACGACCCCTAGCCAGACTTTTACAATAACTTACCTTGTACAGGTCTATTAGACGACCCCTAGCCAGACTTTTACAATAACTTACCTTGTACAGGTCTATTAGACGACTCCTAGCCAGACTTTTACAATAACTTACCTTGTACAGGTCTATTAGACGACCCCTAGCCAGACTTTTACAATAACTTACCTTGTACAGGTCTATTAGACGACCCCTAGCCAGACTTTTACAATAACTTACCTTGTACAGGTCTATTAGACGACCCCTAGCCAGACTTTTACAATAACTTACCTTGTACAGGTCTATTAGACGACCCCTAGCCAGACTTTTACAATAACTTACCTTGTACAGGTCTATTAGACGACCCCTAGCCAGACTTTTACAATAACTTACCTTGTACAGGTCTATTAGACGACCCCTAGCCAGACTTTTACAATAACTTACCTTGTACAGGTCTATTAGACGACCCCTAGCCAGACTTTTACAATAACTTACCTTGTACAGGTCTATTAGACGACCCCTAGCCAGACTTTTACAATAACTTACCTTGTACAGGTCTATTAGACGACCCCTAGCCAGACTTTTACAATAACTTACCTTGTACAGGTCTATTAGACGACCCCTAGCCAGACTTTTACAATAACTTACCTTGTACAGGTCTATTAGACGACCCCTAGCCAGACTTTTACAATAACTTACCTTGTACAGGTCTATTAGACGACCCCTAGCCAGACTTTTACAATAACTTACCTTGTACAGGTCTATTAGACGACCCCTAGCCAGACTTTTACAATAACTTACCTTGTACAGGTCTATTAGACGACCCCTAGCCAGACTTTTACAATAACTTACCTTGTACAGGTCTATTAGACGACCCCTAGCCAGACTTTTACAATAACTTACCTTGTACAGGTCTATTAGACGACCCCTAGCCAGACTTTTACAATAACTTACCTTGTACAGGTCTATTAGACGACCCCTAGCCAGACTTTTACAATAACTTACCTTGTACAGGTCTATTAGACGACCCCTAGCCAGACTTTTACAATAACTTACCTTGTACAGGTCTATTAGACGACCCCTAGCCAGACTTTTACAATAACTTACCTTGTACAGGTCTATTAGACGACCCCTAGCCAGACTTTTACAATAACTTACCTTGTACAGGTCTATTAGACGACCCCTAGCCAGACTTTTACAATAACTTACCTTGTACAGGTCTATTAGACGACCCCTAGCCAGACTTTTACAATAACTTACCTTGTACAGGTCTATTAGACGACCCCTAGCCAGACTTTTACAATAACTTACCTTGTACAGGTCTATTAGACGACCCCTAGCCAGACTTTTACAATAACTTACCTTGTACAGGTCTATTAGACGACCCCTAGCCAGACTTTTACAATAACTTACCTTGTACAGGTCTATTAGACGACCCCTAGCCAGACTTTTACAATAACTTACCTTGTACAGGTCTATTAGACGACCCCTAGCCAGACTTTTACAATAACTTACCTTGTACAGGTCTATTAGACGACTCTTAGCCAGACTTTTACAATAACTTACCTTGTACAGGTCTATTAGACGACTCTTAGCCAGACTTTTACAATAACTAACCTTGTACAGGTCTATTAGACGACTCTTTGCCTGCAGTTCCTGGTTAAATTGGTCCTCTGACTGAGCCATTCCATTTCTGGCCTGTAAATGTAAGCGGTTTGTTAACTTAGAGTGAAGAAATATTCAATAATGTGGGAAAAAAAATACCATGTTCCATTTTTCAAATGTATTCCGGGATTAAATATTTTTGCTAGCAAGACCTTTGAGATAACCTTAATTTCTACACCTATAAATTTTGTAACCTTGAAATGTCCTCAGTATTGTTATTGATGTATATGACTATAATTATTTTACAGTTTTTCCCACAAGACCATAGTTATTTTACAACCCTTGGCAGGTATGAGATTACAGTCTTCAGCAATCAGATCTAAAGGAAAGATACCATAAAAACTAGAAAGACAGGAAAATTCCTCAATCTACCAGCATAAACATTATTTTCTTCTATTTCAGATATAAATCATTTTGAAACTGAAAACACATCTTTAAAAGAATTCCTCTGAGATTAGGAAGACTCATATTACTGCTTCAGTTTCTGAACAGGATTTTAATCATCCATGCATCCTTCATTTTTTGTTTTGTTTTGGGGTTTTTTTGTGTACGAAATTAAAGTTATCTTACATGTACATCAGAAGTTCTTGTAATAGATTGTAACTGTATTATCTAACATCCTTCTGTACAAAACTAATATATTTTCCTCAGTTTCTGTTTTAGACAAAAATTAATTACCCTGTAATATCACTCTGTATTATTACCCTTTGATATCGTTCTGTATTATTACCCTGTAATATCGTTCTATATTATTACCTGTATTATCGTTCTGTATTATTACCCTGTAATATCGTTCTGTATTATTACCTGTATTATCATTCTGTATTATTACCCTGTAACATCGTTCTATATTATTACCTGTATTATCGATCTGTATTATTACCCTGTAATACTGTTCTGTATTATTACCCTGTAACATCGTTCTATATTATTACCTGTATTATCGATCTGTATTATTACCCTGTAATAATGTTCTGTATTATTTCCCTGTAATATCGTTTTGTATTATTACCCTGTAATATCGTTCTGTACTATTACCCTGTAATATCGTTCTATATTATTACATGTATTATCGTTCTGTATTATCGTTCTGTATTATTACACTGTAATATCGTTCTATATTATTACATGTATTATCGTTCTGTATTATTACACTGTAATATCGTTCTATATTATTACATGTATTATCGTTCTGTATTATTACCTGTATTATCGTTCTGTATTATTACCCTTTAATATCGTTCTGTATTATTACCCTGTAATATTGTTCTGTATTATTACCCTGTAATATCGTTCTGTATTATTACCCTGTAATATCATTCTGTATTATTACCCTGTAATATCGTTCTGTATTATTACCCTGTAATATCGTTCTGTACTATTACCCTGTAATATCGTTTTGTATTATTACCCTGTAATATCGTTTTGTATTATTACCCTGTAATATCGTTCTGTATTATTACCCTGTTCTGTCGTTCTGTATTATTACCCTGTAATATCGTTCTGTATTATTACCCTGTAATAATACAGAACGATATTACCCTGTAATATCGTTCTGTACTATTACCCTGAATTATCGTTTTGTATTATTACCCTGTAATATCGTTCTGTATTATTACCCTGTAATGTCGTTCTGTATTATTACCCTGTATTATCGTTCTGTATTATTACCTGTAATATCGTTCTGTATTATTACCCTGTAATATCGTTCTGTATAAGACTAATTATCTTGCATGCTTTAATTGATGTATGAGATTTTAGTTTACATCCTACAGTGCCTGTATGAGAGTAGGATTACCTTAATTTTACAGTTCCTATACCAAACAATAATATGAATGATCTTACATCCTTCAGTTTCTGTATAAGGCCGTCTATCATGGTGGCTATACCACACACTAATATAAATTATCTTACATCCTTCAGTTTCTGTATAAGGTTGTCTATCATGGTGGCTATACCACACACTAATATAAATTATCTTACATCCTTCAGTTTCTGTATAAGGCCATCTATCTTGTTGGCCTGTTCTCCCTGGGATGATTTCAGAGCCGCAACTGTTTCCTGGAGGAACGTGTTCTCTCCTATCTTTTCCTCCAACTTGCTCTGAGTTTCCAGAAGACTGGCTGTCTGTAATGGATCAAGAGTAAGCTCAACACTTTTAACAAGAAGTTGCAAACAATTTTTTGTTTCAAAAATTCAAATAGGATAGATTTGATGAATTTGATATGTTCAGAAAACTGATCTGATTTTTTTTCATTTCTTGCATACATTTTTGAGATTTTCTTTAATTAGTGAGCATGCAAGTTCTACAGGATGAGATATTTCTTTTTTCAAATCATAGTTATACAAATGCTTCTTTAGGACTGAGTATTCAATAAAACCATCAATATATATATAAATCTGATTAAATCCAAAATATTTATAAAATCTTGTAAAATATTTCAAGTTAAAAAATCATCTGTAATACCTTACAATGCTGTTATATTATCTGTTAACCTGCTATAATACAGTAAGGTTCAATGATATATGTCCATCTTTATGGTTGATGTCAGTCACAGACTATTTTAGTGAAGAAACCTTTTATGACTTACCTGTTCCTTTTTGACGTTTAGGAGCTCATTGGTTTTCTCAAACAGTTGTTTGTCCAGCAGATCTAGCTGTCTCTGTATCTGACTCTTCTCCTGTTCCAGTCGTTTGTTCTGGAACTGTTCAACACAACATCTAACTGATAATCATTTCAGTGTTTGAGTTAGCGTTTTATGTTAATGATTGAAGTTATTTCTCTATGCTGAACATAACAGTTGTACAGTGATCCTTGACAGAAATGTCTAAGCAAAGTTAAGTTTGTCAAAGGCTAGTGATCATGAGAGCTATGTCGGTGTCATTGCCATCCTTGATACTCCATGGGGTTACACTCATTTTTGCTCTCTGCACCCCTGGAATGTGTCATAACAAAATTGAAGGCTCAGTGTGCACCACCGTGTGGATGAGACAAGACTAGTTTGATCCTTTGATGTACATGAAAAGAAACTGTCGGTCGGGTAACGGTAAAATTGATCATTTATTGGCTTTGAAGTCGGGTGTCGCTCCTCTGTAGTCTTCAAAGGACAGATACCAGCCTTAGCGATTGGTCAAGGTTTTCACCCCAAGACCAATCAATTAGCAAGTCGTGTGCCTTCAATTTAGCTATGACATTTCCAGGGGTGCAGAGAGCAAAAGTGAACTTAACCACTGGCGTATAGAGGATGTGTTGTTATGCGATCGGGACTTGTAGTACAAGGAAAGATTCCGTTTGAATTACTGACATTTCAGTCAGATGTAAAACATATAAAAAAAAAAGAATAACTGCCTGAATAGGGGTATAGCAACAAAAGCTCACCAACAATTTCAAACAAAGTATAAGCCATACCTCCAAGGTGACACTCTGGTTCTGTACCTCCGCCAGTTTGGCCTGCGCCTCACATTTCTCTGTGTTGGCTCTCGACACTTTGTCCGTCAACTCCTTCCACTCTTCTGTGATTAAAAAAATAAAATGGGTGTGTTATTCAAGATAATAACACACCGAAATGCCTCACAAGATAACTGCAGCCACTGTCATACAATGATTCAACCTGTAGCAGCAGACATTTTAACAAGTCGAATTTGAAAGCTTAATTGAAGAATACACTTTAACAGCTAAATTATACTGGAACATACAGTATACAAAAACTTACTTATCTCATCAAGTGAAAACAATTTTTGTAGCACATTTTAAATATCCATAGTTGACTGGCACATTGAATATCAAGTTTACCATTTATTCTATCAATTTCTCTGTTCCTCTTCTCAAGTAAGACACTTAAATCTCTCTTGTCCAACTCCAGCTGTTCATTTGATTTACTGAGGCGGAGCTGTTGAAACAAATGGATGGTTTTACAAATTGTCAATTCAAAGACTTAATAGTATCAGAATAAATTATTATTGACAGTTTGTAGGATGTTGTTTCAATCATAAAAACAATTCAATATCAACTTCATTTCATAAACAATAACAAAGTAATGTTTTACCTGTGATCAGAAATCATAAATTTNAGGAAAGAAGTTGTTTAAAGTAAAAAGTTGACGCCGGACGGACGGACACCGCACCATAACATAAGCTCACTTGCCCTTCGGGCAGGTGCGCTAAAAAAAACATTGTCACCGCAGTATTGCCATACTTGTGAAATATACATGGTATAAATTCAACAGGAAACTATTATATCCCCCAATATGTAAAATCCTTTATGTATTGTACAAATTCATGTCAATATGCTTCACTTACATTTGTAGACAAGGAATTGTCCTGAGATTCCTGTAAACTTTTCCTTTTAGAGTCTGCTTCATTGAATTTCTTTTCTGCAAGAGACAAATTTAAGACTGGTCAAAAGTTCAACCAACAACCAACTCTTTAGAAGTGACAATATCTTGAATTAAATGTGCAAATATTGATGTTTGATGAATAGCTGTTTTTCATTAAATATACTGTTTATCGTGCTGTTCACTTATACTGGGCCGTGTGTGATTACTGTGCAATCAAACTTTGTGTTCTTGTACACGAGAGTCTGTTGTCACATTTGTCTTTACCGTGTCCATATAAGTAACGTGTGATTGTTCTATTATATGTGTGACCTTGTTTTGGTCAGTGGTTATTTAGTTCAGTTGTCTTTATTTCATGTTTTGGCGCCGTTCTAGTATTCATTTATATACTGATAGAGCTATATGTATTTATATCCAATATGGTCACCCTATAGGAAATAAATACATAATACATACATCCACCCGGTGGTGCTAACTTTATATATTTATGTGAGTTTGATATAATAGCAGTAATTATGCATTTGGCCTGAATTTGTACTTTTTATTTAAATGTCAAAATCATGATCCCACATACATGTGGATTCAATGAATTCAGAGATAGCTCTTTATTTCAAAAGTGATGCATGTATGATTTAACATGTTAACTGTGATTTGCATGCATCTTTCACAGAGTAGAAATCTAGAGTTTTCCTTTAGGAACAGATACAGATTTTCTGTCAGTGTAAACTCTCGACGATAGTTGGTGTATGTCAGGGGTGTAAAAATCCACTAGCCCTGACAATAGGGGCTACCAGATTTTCAGCTAGGGCTAATGACTTGTTTATGATGTTATATATATAACTGACACAGATGTTTTTGTTCAATTCTGTCATCATGCCGCATTGATGATTCAAAACTGTTGCTTTTCACATGTGTGTGATAAAAGTGCTAGCAGTTATCATTAACAACACAAATAACATTGAAAGTCATAATCACTATCAAATTACCGTCCTTGTTGCAAATCAGTCTCTTTTATTTGATTCTGATACATAAGCATGTGTGGTACGCAAATAGAAAGACAATTCTCACTGAAAGTCGGCAATAAAAATGTAGTCCAGTATGTCTGTCGTGTTTGTTCTGATGCCTCCTAATACTGGAACCGGTTTCTGGGCGGATTTTCAGGAGCAGTCAAATTTGGTTGTTTTTAATTCAAGATTTAATAGTTAGTCAGGTGGGCTTTATAATGTTATAAAATGAAGCTGTATTTGACCAGCTTGTCATCAGTCTGAAATTATCTCCTTTAAATTGTCAGGAAAACTCCTGGTTATCTTACCCAATTCTTCCACTCGCCGTTTGTTTTCTTCGTTAGATGTGGACTCTGTTTCTAATTTGTTGTTGCTGGTGATCAGCTGTTGTTCAATATCAAAATATTTTTGTTCTGAAAAGCAAACATTTGAAACTGTAATATGAAATAACACATATATGATTCAGCAAAGCTCAAACAAAATAAATTGTTATCATTCAGGTACATGTGCAGACTTTATATGTCTAAATGCAACAAAACAACTTTCGAATTAGGATGCAGACGCAAGTGACGCTGACTTTCTTACCTGCATCGACACGAAGCCTCTCATACTTTGTCTTGAACTCGTCGATTGTGGTATCTTTCGACTCGAATAAACTTGTTATTTTTTCTGTTATGTTGTCCGATATGGTCTCGGCTTTTAATATATCCAAAAGCTCGGAGACCGATTGAACGACCGCCATTCTGAAAAAGTGTGCGAATTTATACCGGAAGTAGAATTATACTAAAGCGGGTAACATACAAATTGCGAATTCGCGCATGCAAGTTTTACGAAACGAAAGACATGTGAACAATGACGGCGATGCTCGACATTTGAAAATCATCATCGCCCTTCCCTTCATACATCACCAACTGAAAGATAGTAATGGGACACAGTCAGAGCGGCGGTCCGTATGTAGTTCGGAGGGTCCCGGGTTCGAACAACGGTCTGGCCGTGAATCAAGCATTTGGTGTCACGCTTTGTGAATTAAATTTTGAAAGAGGAGGGAGGAATTTAGCGGAACTGCACTGGGTCGATCGTCGGCGACCAGGTGCTCAACTGGTAGAGCGTCCGTCTAAAGTTCGGAGGGTCTCGGGTTCGAACAACGGTCTGCCGCTGTGCATTTTCAATAATATTATGTCACAAAAAAATAAGGAAAATACACTCAAGGATAAAAAATAAAACAACAACTATAATAAGAATATATTGAAACTAATTTTAAGCGGTATAACAACATGATATAACAACTATCGTTAACTTCAATGAACGGTACCGTAAGTTAAAACTGAACAAACAAATAGTTAAACAAAAGAAGTTAAGAAATAAAACATGAACATTCCTAAGGTATATATGTTTTATATTTGGTGTGGCGCCAATGGAAAGCCATAATTATCAAAATAATGAAATGTCCATGTGAAGTAGGAAAGTATAGAAAAAATAATATCTATTTTTTTCTGCGAATATAAACGGCATTTTTTAAAATTTCATGCTGGTATGGACATTCAAAAATTGCCAATGTGTAAAGCGCTTTAGAGTGGCTTATTCTAGCTAGATGGGGAGCTTTATCAAATGTTGTATATTATTATTAGTATGATATTATTCATGATTATTGGAATTGCTATCTACGTCCGTGCTTAACTCATTCACCACTGAAGACACATTTGAACTCTTCCAATTCAACGGTTGGAATAGTTCATTATGCAATTTCATGGGGTCATTGAGTTAAACAAGGAAAAGCCGTTCAATCCTTATATGAACACAGTTTCTTGTGGTAATTAATACTTATAGATGAACTTGCACTGGAAATGTAAACCTAGCACGTCAGAGAGTTTAGTCTGCCTTATCAGAATTATCTCACTGTCGATATTGTGACGATTTGTTTGTCGTATGTCTTTTACAGCAATACTGCAAAGGGTCGTATAACAGCATCAAATTGCAAGGTGAACTAGTCTGGCGCACAGGGACCTGAAAATTTGTTACAGCTATATATATATTTGGACCTAAACTAAGGTCTGATCGTGGTGTCATTTCTACCGAAAATCGACATAAACATCTAAAAAAATGTAAAATTACTCTGAACACCTTAGTTTAGGTCAAAATATAGCTGTAACAAATTCTCAGGTCCCTGTGGTCTGGCGTTGCTTCCAGAAAGTTCAGGTTAAAAGTGTATATGTCAGGAAACAATGGCTCTCCAGCTCAAGGTCGGTGCCACAACTATTGAGACTGTCCCAGCTGTTAAAAACCTAGGGGTAAATATACTATGATAGTTCACTGAACATGGAGAAACAAGAGGACGCTATTGCCAAATCCTGTTACTACCAGATCAAGCACATCGGCTGTATCTGGCAGTTTATAACTGCAGATGCATGCAAGATTTTGGTGCATTCACTTGTTACCTCTCGATTGAATTATGGTAACGCCCTGCTCTGTGGTAGCAGAAGGTCTAGAACACTGCAGCATGACTGGTTACTCGTACTCGAAAGAGAGAGAGCACACCACACCTGTGTTATATTCATTGCACTGGTTACCTGTACGATACAGGTCGCAGTACAATATTTTGGTGTATATACAAGGCACTGGATGGAACAGCTCCCCAGTACCTACAGGAGCTTATTACCCTGTATCAGCCGTCACGATCACCGCGATCGGAGTCAGAATTATTGTTGTGTGTCCCAAAATCTCGTATTGTGACCTATGGAAACCGGTACTTTAGGAGGGTTTCGGCCACGTTGTGGAATAGCTTACCATCTGCTATTAGAAAGTCAAATACCCTGGCCAAATTCAAGGACATCAAAACTCACCTCTTCACGTCTGCATTTTAGGCTCTTTGCAAAGAAGTCATGTAAATACCACCCTCTATTTGTTCATTTATGTGCACATTGCGATGATTATCTGCTTGCTTAAGTTTTTGTTTCACAATTATTATTAATACTATTATCCATATGCTGTAAAGCGGTTTAGAGTAATTTCACACATTATATAGATACCTGTTGTATGTTATTATTATCATTACACGGTATATTAAACAGAGAATGATTAAATATTGAATATCGACGGCTTAGTTAGCTGCTGTAACAAACTCTCAGGTCCCTGCGGCAGGTTCGTCACTGTTTAAAAAAAAAACGCATTGCTTCAGTTGTAGCTCTATCATAATTCATTTAAACATTTTTATTATGTTCGATTTATCTGCGGACATATATGAACTTTAAACGTTTCAATGGTTTCGCTACATTATCTATTTGTGATCAAGCACACAATGCTTTGTGTACACGATAGATAAGCTGCGACAACGTAGCTTTCTGACGACGATTTTTGTTTACATATTGCGCCGGCCGGTGCAGAGGAGGCCGGGTATTTATATTAGTACTAACGATAGATAAGCTGAATGCAGGCCGGGAACGAGGTCGCCTACAGCCTGACAGTTCACCGCCCCCTCGCGTATACACACAACAATGGCAGCCCCAACAAAAATCACCGGACTGACGATCGAAGATCTGCGGTTTCCTACTTCGTTGCAAAAAGATGGATCAGATGCGATGGTGGGTTAGAACATGTTTGATGACGTTGTAAACATTTGTTAAATTGAAATGTTGACATTGCATGGTTAGAATGATGTTTGTCCTTTAACAGGGCCATGTTCTTACGACGAATGTCCTTGCTTTCTTGTTTTTAACATTTTAACAGGTTGGGTACAACGGCGCATATGGGTAACAGTTACCTGTTTAAGGCAATCTGCAAAGAATAACTTGAAGCATTAACGTACATATGCTGTGAAATAATAAACTATTTTCCATGTAAAAAAAAAAGAAGAAAAAAAGGTGTTTTTTTTGGGCTGACACACCTGTATGTTTCTGTGCTTACACAAGTTTCGGTGCTACAACCGTTTCTGTGACCTAACCTTTTGTGCATAATTGTTGCACGCATATTGCAAGTTACTTGACTTAATTGGGTTTTTAGCTCATCTGGTCCGAAGGGCCATGTGAGCTTATGCCGTACTGCGGCGTCTGTCGTCCGTCCGTCAACTTTTTCTTTTAAACGACTTCTTCTGAAGAACTGGAGGACCTAGGGTCATGCTATTTGGCTAGTAGGTACCTGGGATGAAGTGCTATAAAGTTTCCTCATTAAAATGACCTTGACCTACTTTTAAGGTCACAGGGGTCAAATATGTTCAAAAATTCAAAAAACAATATCTTAAGAACCTTTCGGACTAGAGTCATGATACTTAGCAATGGTATGTAGACCAGTAAAATGACCTTGATTCTAAATTACAGTAATGAGGTCAAAGGTCAACTTTAAGTGCTAGTCGGGGGTCAAATGTCAACATGGGTTAAAAGCTTTAACAATCTTCTTCTCAAGTTCCATATGACCCAGGGTCATGATACTTGGCCAGTAGGTACCAGAATAGAGTGCTATAAAGTTTCCTCATTAAAATGACCTTGACCTACTTTCAAGGTCACAGGAGTCAAAAATGTTAAAAAATTCAAACGACGATATCCTAAGAACCATTTGGTCTAGAGTCATGATACTTGGGTATGTTATGTAGACCAGCAGTGTGAATCTTTTTCTTAATTAATTACAGTAATGAGGCCAAATGTCAACTTTAAATGCTAGGCGGAGTCAAGGGTCAAAGTGGGTAAAAAAGCTTTAAAATTACAATTTCACACTCAAATTTCAAACAACAATATCTTAAGAAGCGTTTAAGAGATGTTAAAATGTCTTGTGTTCTAGTTACCAAATTTGGTCTAAAGTTACCTATATGTCAGTTTCATGTAACAAAAGAAACAGGTGAGCGATACAGGCCCTCTGGGCCTGTTGTTTGGGTAGTGCTCGAGAGTACACACTTAGAAAATAAAATGAAACGAAAATAAGTAAATTTTAATGAAACTTTACAGATATTAATAGCTACCCCCTGATGTTGTGCATCCAGATATTATTTTTTCATTCCGGCCCTCTTTTACAGAGTTACGTCCCTTTTGTTAAAAATCCTTGTACAGACAACTCCTCCTAATCTAGTGGGCCAATTTCAATGAAAGTTTACAGATATGGTAAATACCCCCTGAAGTTGTTCATCCAAGTAGTATATTTTCATTCCAACAGATTGCCTTCATATTGATGTGGCACCCTGATAGATTTGTTGATTTATTTTAATTCTTTATATTCCTAAAGATTCACTAAAATATATTGAGTCCAATTAGTATTACTTTGTATAATGTTGTGTCGTTGATTTTAATCCGTAATCCGCGCTCCCCATCCACAGTCACCTAGTCTCGTGTGTTACTTTCGTTTTGAATGGAATGTATGTGAGTGTAACGTAATTGTGAACGTGATTGTATACCTGTTTGACCAGTGACAAACTGACCTCTGGAGTTTAACTAAATTTGACTGGAAGCATCCCTAGGTGGTGGGGATTCAAAATTGTACAAATGGTGTGGCTGACCCCCCAGGGGCTGAAGGGTGGGGCAAAAAGTGGGCAATTCGGCTATATTGCTACAAACAACTTCCTCTGCAGAACTATGCAGCCATATCAGCCATATTTGACTGGAAGCATCCTTAGGTGGTTGGGACTCAAAATTGTACAAATGGTGGGGCTGACCCCCCCCCCCCCCCTCAAAAAACGTTTATTACTTGGAAATGCTTGAGATCCCCACCATATAACCATATATGCAATTGCTGAGTATTAAGAGAAGAATGCACATTTTCTTCCAGGATGGCCAGCCCTAGGGTCTGGCCCCACCCTTGGAGACATAGTCCCTCGTTCATAACTTTGAAACGGTTAAGATCCCCACCCCAAAACTATATATAAAAATGATGGGCATAAAGATACGAATGCAGTCATGATATTAGAATTGATCCCAGGGTCTGCCCCACCCTTGCAGACTTAACCCCCGGGTCATAACTTTGAAACGGTTGGGATCCCCACCCCAAAACGATATATACAAACGCTGGGCAAATAGAGACAAATGCAGTCATGATATTAGAATTGATCCTGGGGTCTGGCCACAACCCTAGGGACCCTGTTTCTGAGTCACAGCTTGGAAACAGTTGAGATCCCCACCCCATAACCATACATAAAATTGCTGGGCATGAAAAATCAAATACAGATATGCTACATGGATTGGCCTTGGGGTCTGGCATATTCCCTTGGGTCTCATTTGGAGGATATTTTGCCATGATTGCTTAGATATCCAGGTGATCAATACAGGCCCTCTGGGCCTCTTATTTTTAAATTACATTGAATGGCTGTCTGTCAGTTAGTCGGCCACTGTGGAAGGAAGTGTGTGACGATGAATATGGATGTGCATGTCTGGAATACTGGTTGCTGAATATTTTATGACATATTTATTGTTCAGCTGTCACCATTTGTAAATGTAAATAGAAATAGATTGCCTAATACACTATTAATTTGTAACGTTTCATTGTTGTCTAGAACAGCATTATCATGACTTTGTATATAAACATTGACAATATTGTGTATTGATGGAACCTGGGATATTTTTACTGTGAGAACGTGTACGTTATTTACAGCACAAGGCCCCCGATTATTCCTGTCCTTACGTCATTTTATCTACGGACACTGATCTACGGGGATGTGGTACGACCTTCACCCTGGGCAAGGGCAATGCTATAGGTACAGATGACAACCAACTCTACTGTATATATCCTTATAAGGGCCCTCTTTAGTGATGACACACCACTAATATAACTTTTTTTTTATTAATAATTTTACGGATATATAAATTTATGCTTTGAAATAGTCTGAAATAGCTTGGGACATCAAAAATTGTTTAAATGAGATAGTCAGTTATTTCAGACTAGTTTTGGAAGAGTAATAGAAGTGAAAATTTCCATAGGGGCATTATAAGGATATATACGGTACACATGTATTATATAATCTACTATATACCTGTACACTGGGCACCTGCATGTCGTGGAAACCTGTCTATAATGATGATCATGTTATAATGAACATGCAAGCTGTAAAACTGAAAGTCACTGAAGAAAGAGACAGAATTTCCTTATGACCTGGTTCCACTGTATAGGTGATCACTATAGACAAGCTCTTCTGTACACAATATCATTATAGACAGGTTCCACTGTACAGGTGATCTTAATAGACAAGTTCTGCTGTACACAATATCACTATAGACAGGCTCCACTTACTAGAACTTTTTTTTCAAGCCAAGGATTGATGAGGAAAGGAGTCCAGGGATAACGTACCTATTGGTATAGAATTTTAAATCCTGATCACTGATGCTTAGTGTGTCTGTCTTTGCAGCACAAAGCGCCAGATTACGCCGCTCCGTATATCATACTTGAGACTGATGGAGCTTTACAAGGGTGTGGCTCAAGCTTCACGGCTGGGCGTGGTAATCAGCTAGGTATAGGATTTATTCATCAACACATTTTCTGCTTCTTTTAAACAAACCTGTAATTCCTGATGTTACCCTGTGTTTTGCTTTGTATATATATCTACAGTATATAGTTGGCTTCAGTAAATATTTTGTTCTTTGGCCCTGACAAATATCTCATCCGGGCCAGGTGAGCTTATGCCATGGTGCGGCATCCGTCATTCGTCCTTCCGTCCGGCGTCCGGCGTCAATATTTTACTTTAAACAACTTCTTCTCAATAACCAAAAGGCCCAGGGTACTGATATTGGGCCTGTAGCATGCTGGGATGAGGGGCTTCCCAGTTTGTTCAAATGAATGACCTTGACCCACTTTCAAGGTTTCATGGGTCAAATGTCTTAAAATCTTCAAACAACTTCTTCTCAATAACCAAAAGGCTCAGGGTACTGAAATTGGGCCTGTAGCATGCTGGGATGAAGGACTACCAAGTTTGTTCAAATGAATGACCTTGACCCACTTTCAACCTAATGTCCTTGTTCGACATTCACAGGCGTCATATGTTTAAATCTTTTAATAGTTTCTTATAAATCAAACACTGATATTCTGCCTGTAGCTGTATTTTAGTCCACTTTTAAGATTACAAGTGTGAGATTAATACCAGGTGAGCAATACAGGCCCATTGGGCCTCTTGTTTGGCTGACAAGTATTGTATTTTCATAACATGGCAAATATCTGGTTTTCTTACGCTGACAAATATTTTGCTTTCCTTCCCAGGAGAATATTTGGTGTACTTGCTACCCTAACAAATATCTGCCTTTCCTTCTCTGATAAATATTTGGTGTCCTGGCTTCCCTGACAAATATCCAGTTCTTCTACCCAGCCAAATATCTAGTGCTCCTGCCGAGACAAATATCTGGTTCTCTCGCCGAGACAAATACACTGTATCTGGATCTCCTACCCTGACAATCTTTGGCTTGTTTTTGTGCCTTGTTCGTACATTACATCATATATAAATGAGTGGTTTCTGTATTGTTTTAACTTTTTAGTGTCATAGGCCAGATAAAAATAACAGAAACAGAAACAATTTTATTGCATTGATTAGCTAGATTATACATCATAATCTAGTCACAATTGTAAATATCCTGTACACGTCATTCTCAGACTTTTTATGATTTCTTTTTCTTCAGTTTGTATGGCCATTGACAATTTCAAGAGCTTAGTTGTCGGACAGAATCTGCAGGATATCTTCAATGATTTCAGTGGATTCTGGCGCTCGTTAGCGAGTGAGGATCAAATAAGATGGGTAATGAAAATTATTATTTCAAATCGAAAAAAAAGTATAATTTATGTGTACATCTTGGCAGAAATGTATGAAAACCAACAGTAGATGATGTATAGATAAATTATCTTGATAATAGAATGTTGTGTTTGTATTATTTAACTTTTCTGAATACATTTAACTTCCTGTCCCCATCTTTTAGTTGTAAATCAAGTTATTGATCAGATAGTTTTGAAGAAAAGGATATATGCACATCAAAGTGTTTAAATAGTAAAGCAAATGATTAAAATAATGCATTTCTCTTTGCATTGATTATTTTGACGACGTTAATAGTATATTCTCACTGAATGACCTGTATAATAACCTCTTTGAACTGTTACATCACAATCATGACCCCTGATTGACATCATACATCATTATGGTGACCTTCAACTGACCTGGCATCACTATGGTGATCTCTTGTTAACCTTTAATTACCATGGTGACTTCTGATTGACCTGACATCACTATGGTTAACTCTGATTGACCTGACATTACTATGGTACCCTCTGATTGACCTGCCATTACCATGGTGACCTCTGATTGACCTCACATCACCATGGTAACCTCTTATTGACCTGACATCACTATGGTTAACTCTGATTGCCCTGACATTACTATGGTACCCTCTGATTGCCCTGCCATTACCATGGTGACTTCTGATTGACCTGACATCACTATGGTTAACTCTGATTGCCCTGACATTACTATGGTACCCTCTGATTGCCCTGCCATTACCATGGTGACCTCTGATTGACCTGACATCACCATGGTAACCTCTTATTGACCTGACATCACCATGGTAATCTCTGATTGACCTGACATTACTATGGTGATCTCTGATTGACCTGAAATCACCAGTGACCTGCGATTGACCTGACATCATTGTGGTGACCTCAGATTGACCTGACATCACTATGGTGACCTCTGATTTATCTGACATCACTATTGTGACCTCTGCTTGACTTGATATCATCATGGTAACCTCAGATTGACCTGACATTACTATGGTGATCTCTGATCGACCTGACATCATCATGGTGACCTCTGATTGACATGACATTACTATGGTAACCTCTGATTGACCTGACATTACCATGGTTACCTCTGATTGACCTGACATCGCCATGGTAACCTCTGATTGACCTGACATTACTATGGTGGTCTTTGATTGACCTGACATCTTCATGGTGACCTGTGGTTGATCTGACATCATCATGGTGACCTCAGATTGACCTGACATTACTATGGTGTTCTCTGATTGACCTGGCATTACCATTGTGACCTCTGATTGACCTGACATCACCATAGTGACCTGTGATTGACCTGACATCATTGTTGTGACCTCAGATTAACCTGACATCACTATGGTGACCTCTGATAGACCAGACATCACCGTGATGACCTCTGATTGATCTGACATCACTATTGTGACATCTGATTGACTTGATATCATCATAGTGTCCTCCAATTTACCTGACATTACCATGGTGACCTGTGATTGACCTGACATCATTGTGGTGACCTCTGATTGACCTGACATTACAATGATGACCTCTGATTGACCTTAACATTTTGGTGCATAGCTGGGACCAGAGAAAGGTGTAACTCATCTTGCCATTGCTGCTATCATCAACGCTGTCTGGGACTTGTGGGCCAAAATGGAGGGCAAGGTGAGGGAAGGTTTTTCTTTTTGTTTACTACTTATATCGCAATCATTTACATATATTTGTATCTATCTTGCATAAATTTACTGTATGTCATTTATGTTCAGTATATTTCAATGAAATAAAGGTTTTTGTTGTAAACGTGACACACTATATTATATATTTAAGGTAGAAATATTGGAGTTTATTGGTAAACATTGGTCACTTTATTTGCCTGGTAGTTTCTGTGTAGGTTTTCAGGTTCAGTTTATAGCATAATGCAAAAACAAAATGTTAACTCCAGTTAAAATAACTTTTATTTCAACTAATGTTTAAGAAATCTGTTAGGCAACACCAGGTGGTGCAGATGTAAATAGATATCCTCATTAACAAGTAATTGTTTCATTGTTTCAGCCCCTATGGAAGTTGTTGGCCGATATGGTTAGTATATTATTTCCATTGATACAAGAAGATTTATTCGAAGTCAAATATTTGAGAAGATTAAAAGTTGTGATATTAGTACCATTGTTTCCTGTAATTTTCCTGACCAATTGTGATAACATGTATTATAATTGCTTCAGTCTGAGATGGCCGCCATGGTCTTGAATTAGTGGAAACACTTTTAGATCACCTGGACCAAAGGGCCAATTGAGCTAGTGCCATAGCACAGCATCTGTCCATATATCGATTTTTCCTTTAAATACTACCACTGTAGAACAGCTGAGCAGATTTTGACAAACGTTACCCTAGAAGATCCTTTTTCGAATTGGACTCAACTTTGTAGAATTGGAGAATGAAATTCCCCTCGTCCCTTGGCAGAAGGGCATGGTCTAATAGGGGCAATGAAGGTAAATCTTCAAAATCCTAATTTTTTAGTGTGGATTTTTACTTAATTTGGAGTGGAGCATCCTGGGGACAGAACCTACTTTTACTGTAAATAGTTAATCATGATTTCTTAAATAACCAAGTGAGTGATTCAGTCAAGCCTCTTAAGCCTCTTGTTGTTTTCTATAGTGTCTTGTCTAATTCAGATAAAAAAACATTTGACAGATACAGGCCCGCTAGTCCTTTTGTTTTTTTATTTTTCTGGTTTTGAACTTGATTGGTTGATGATTTAATCTCTGTGTTTGTTATTTTCAGTCCCCAGAAATGTTGGTGTCCACCATCGACTTCAGACACATGTAAGGACAGTCATCCCATGTTCAGTTTTATAACTTGACTTTGCAAAGTGACATATTGAAATGTAAAGTGAAATCTTGGAATAGATTTGTTACTAAAAATAGTCCAAATTTAAATGACAAAATTCCATACAAACGAAAAACAATTACAGTGAACACAATCAAACAAACTTGTGCTTTAAGCCATGTTTGTGTACCCTGTTTGAGAATACCTGTACATGTACTTTAGTTAACGTTGTATATCCCTGGTTGTATGAAACTCCTTAATGCATTTTGGCTATAACAAACTTTACAAATAGGATTTGTTAGGTCTAATTATAAGGTTTATTATAAATTAGGATTGATTGTATTTACTGTATCACTGCAGAATACTTTGATAATTATAAACGTACAAGTACAGGTGAATTACCGTATCTGATGTACATTGTTGTAGGGGTGATACTCTCACAAAGAAGGAGGCTCTGGGTGAGTGAAATATGAAATCAATTATCTTAGTAATAACAGTGTTTATACCTTTAATGCTAATTGATTTTTTTTTACGGTAAAATTTGTCAAGGATAACAGAAAATTAAAAAAAAAATGAGTTCATCAGGATTTTCTTTTAAAATCATAGCTTTTGGTCTAATAACCGGTATTTTGGAAAGTTGTTTATATATCTTTCTTCTAATATTTCGTTTACACTGATGTATTTATTAAAAAAAATGTTAAATATAGTATTATTGTTATTATATAGTAAATGTGTTAAATGTATGTTAATTCATTTACGTCCATCCTGGGCTCTCTATAATTTAATTCATATTTACACAAAAATTAAACTTACTTTTGTTGTTTTTTTTCTCCTAGAAATAACGGAAACCAGAATGGAAAACTGAATCTCCTGAAATAATTATTAAATATTGTATGGATTATAAATATTTTATTTTTTCACAGAAATATTGAAGAAAGGTCAAGTTGGAAAAGCAGAGAGAGGTTTGTATTAAGTTGTTATTAAGTACACATTGAGGAAGTTGATTCATAATGTCACAGAAATGTTTGTATTCTGTATAGGTTGTAAATACATGTATTCGTAGTAGGTTTAAGACGTTTGAGATGGTATACAGCTCTGATGATTAGTATTCTAGTCCTGAAGACATTGTATATAGCTCAGGGTGACAATATCTTCTTAAGTAAAATTTTAGTGGCTGAATAGTTGGACAACTGCAATATTACATGTGTTTATGCTAAATAAGTTTAGTTATGGTGGCTGGTTTTCTCTATCAATACCTGAATTCTTGGTGTCATAAAGAGTACCATGTCATAAACACGAACATGGAAACATTGATAACTAAAGTTTTCCATAACTTGATGAAAGACAAGTGCAGTTAGAATGTTAATATCTATTTATATGTTACAGAGGCTGAGGTGGTTGCTAACGGTTACCCAGCATACACCACTTCCTGTGGCTGGCTAGGATATTCTGATGAGAAAATCAAAAGGGTGAGTTCAGAGAATATGTTTACCATGTTAGGAAAGAGGGCAGTTCTCGATTATACATCATTCATGCTTAAAATTGGTTTATCTCTTAAATATCTGGAATTAAGACTGGGTTGATGTGTTTAGGGTGACATGTTTCTTGTTATTGACATATTAATCTGTTTAAATTGCCTGACACGATTCAGTAATTGTTTGCTAAAATACTGCATACTGTCATAGACAAATCAAATTATCTAATAGTGTGGTGGAAACTAAACAGATGAGAATATTAATGACATTGAATAGAATTATGAAAGATTGTTTCAATTAATTTTAGAAACATTGTATTCTTTTTGCTCTAAAGTGGCCTCTTGTGGCAAGAATACCATATTGTGCTAATGTTTGCTTTATGTGACTTTAACTAAATATTTGTATTGTAATTGTATATTTATCCCGTAAATTTATTTTTCAGTTGGCAACAGAAGCCCTAAGCCAGGGGATGTGTCGGTAGGTACTTGAAACAGGAAGATAGGAGGGAGGGGGCCGGGGGATTGGCATAGTTTCCAGGTCCATGATTTAAATTTCAAATAAAACAGGATATTCAACTATTTTCCAAAACCGAAGGTTCAGTATGGCTGGTTGGATTGTGAGATTAACAGGCAATAATTTTCTGTTTTGGACATTTTTGCTGACATCGCTGTCACATTGAATTCTCAATGTATAAAAAATCAACCTATTCATACTTATGATAATTTGAGCAAAACAAAAATCATCTTATTCATAGATATAATGTGTATAGTAAGAACTCTTTGTACTGATAACACTGAGTTTAAGATACTGAGGTATCACAATATATGTCCTGTAAGAAGTACAGTCATTATTTTTCAATTTTGACGCAGATTCAAGATGAAGGTTGGAGGAGATGTCAAGGACGATGCTAGGAGAGCGAAAATGTTCCGTGAAATTATAGGATATGACCGACCTCTGGTATGTTGAGGTCAAAGTTCATTTTCCAATGCTTTAGTAGATAAACATGATATTGAATAGCCAGAGCCCGAACAAGTTTCCTTTTTAGCTCCAAAGTTCGGCATATGCCACAGGCACTTTCACTATAAGTTCATGCAGACCTATAGTATATAGACTGTCCATATGTTTGCCATATATGGACACTATTTATAATGCAGGAAGGTTTGTATTATGAATAAATGCTATGAATCTAAACTCCTTTGTTTGATGTTGTTTCATAAGATAAGATTTGTTTTGTTTAGATGATGGATGCCAATCAGAAGTGGGAGGTGGACGAGGCCATAGACTGGATGAAACAGCTGGCAGAGTACAAACCGCTGTGGATAGAGGAACCGACCAACCCAGACGACATCTTGGGACATGCTGCCATCGCCGAGGTAGGAGGAGTAGTATTCAGCAATACCTTATATGGGAAATAGGGTGGTTTAGTTTTCATATTCACGATGTTTAGCGATAACAGACAGATACTTGGTACTTCCAGTGATAATCATCTTGATTTTGGGTAGGGCTTTTCGTCTGGTATATGTTTCTAGACAATCTTCTTTTGAGACGGACGGCCTCATTCAGGGGTTATTATCTGTAGAAGTACAAATACAGTAGAGATACAAGTGTAACAGTATAAGACTCTTTCATGCCCAGGGTTGTAGGACCAAAGGTGTAGGACCAGGGGTGTAGGACCAGGGGTGTAGGACCAGGGGTGTAGGACCAGGGGTGTAGGACCAGGGGTGTAGGACCAGGGGTGTAGGACCAGGGGTGTAGGACCAGGGGTGTAGGACCAGGGGTGTAGGACCAGGGGTGTAGGACCAGGGGTGTAGGACCAGGGGTGTAGGACCAGGGGTGTAGGACCAGGGGTGTAGGACCAGGGGTGTAGGACCAGGGGTGTAGGACCAGGGGTGTAGGACCAGGGGTGTAGGACCAGGGGTGTAGGACCAGGGGTGTAGGACCAGGGGTGTAGGACCAGAGGTGTAGGACCAGGGGTGTAGGACCAGGGGTGTAGGACCAGGGGTGTAGGACCAGGGGTGTAGGACCAGGGGTGTAGGACCAGGGGTGTAGGACCAGGGGTGTAGGACCAGGGGTGTAGGACCAGGGGTGTAGGACCAGGGGTGTAGGACCAGGGGTGTAGGACCAGGGGTGTAGGACCAGGGGTGTAGGACCAGGGGTGTAGGACCAGGGGTGTAGGACCAGGGGTGTAGGACCAGGGGTGTAGGACCAGGGGTGTAGGACCAGGGGTGTAGGACCAGGGGTGTAGGACCAGGGGTGTAGGACCAGGGGTGTAGGACCAGGGGTGTAGGACCAGGGGTGTAGGACCAGGGGTGTAGGACCAGGGGTGTAGGACCAGGGGTGTAGGACCAGGGGTGTAGGACCAGGGGTGTAGGACCAGGGGTGTAGGACCAGGGGTGTAGGACCAGGGGTGTAGGACCAGGGGTGTAGGACCAGGGGTGTAGGACCAGGGGTGTAGGACCAGGGGTGTAGGACCAGGGGTGTAGGACCAGGGGTGTAGGACCAGGGGTGTAGGACCAGGGGTGTAGGACCAGGGGTGTAGGACCAGGGGTGTAGGACCAGGGGTGTAGGACCAGGGGTGTAGGACCAGGGGTGTAGGACCAGGGGTGTAGGACCAGGGGTGTAGGACCAGGGGTGTAGGACCAGGGGTGTAGGACCAGGGGTGTAGGACCAGGGGTGTAGGACCAGGGGTGTAGGACCAGGGGTGTAGGACCAGGGGTGTAGGACCAGGGGTGTAGGACCAGGGGTGTAGGACCAGGGGTGTAGGACCAGGGGTGTAGGACCAGGGGTGTAGGACCAGGGGTGTAGGACCAGGGGTGTAGGACCAGGGGTGTAGGACCAGAGGTGTAGGACCAGGGGTGTAGGACCAGGGGTGTAGGACCAGGGGTGTAGGACCAGGGGTGTAGGACCAGGGGTGTAGGACCAGGGGTGTAGGACCAGGGGTGTAGGACCAGGGGTGTAGGACCAGGGGTGTAGGACCAGGGGTGTAGGACCAGGGGTGTAGGACCAGGGGTGTAGGACCAGGGGTGTAGGACCAGGGGTGTAGGACCAGGGGTGTAGGACCAGGGGTGTAGGACCAGGGGTGTAGGACCAGGGGTGTAGGACCAGGGGTGTAGGACCAGGGGTGTAGGACCAGGGGTGTAGGACCAGGGGTGTAGGACCAGGGGTGTAGGACCAGGGGTGTAGGACCAGGGGTGTAGGACCAGGGGTGTAGGACCAGGGGTGTAGGACCAGGGGTGCAGGACCAGGGTTGTAGGACCAGGGGTGTAGGATAGGGAAATTCCACCTGAGGGGTTTACTAATTTGGTAGAACCCTAGGCTTTGCCGTGGGTTTTGCTAAATTTGAAAATCCTGTAAAAAACTAATTTCATCTTTCTAACTTGTACGGTCTATGAATTGTACAGTCTATTTCATCACGTCGCCTTTTCTGCACTAGGCATCAGGGTTTTCCAAATTCGTGATGTCATTGTTGAGCCACTGTGACGACACGTCACGTGAAGTGGGGTGCAAGATAGAAATTTCCTACACCCCTTTCTTACCCTGGACAGCTCTGTCTTACACACACAGGGAAATGAGAGAAATTGGTTTCTTCCTCTCCCTAACTTGTTCATTAGGGGAGTGGCTTGGGGTTCAAGTATGCATTTAAGAGAATGAAAAGTGCACTTTCATCTCTGGAACTCCATATTACATATTTATTGGGTTCCTTTAATTCTTAAACACAACAATTAATATTACTTCATGTTTTTTCTTGATTTTGGGAGTATCAGAGAGCACTGAAAACAATAGGATAGTATCTAATACTTTACACACTGTGTTGAAGGCATTGAACCCCTTGGGGATTGGTGTGGCTACCGGCGAACACTGTCAGAACAGGATCATGTTTAAGCAGTTCCTTAAGGCCAAGGCCATGCAGTACTGCCAGATTGATGCCACTAGGGTAGGCGGCGTTAACGAAAATCTCGCCATCATCTTATTGGCTGCTAAGTTTGGAGGTAAGTTCAAAGGCTAACATTGTCCATTTTTGACTTTTTTTTAGACATGTGTACCCCAATCAGACCTTGTGATCAGGATCACAATTAAATGCAACATGTTTCTGTAAGATCAAGATTAATGCATTATGTTTCATATACAGTTCTTCTGTAGCCAAATAAGATCCTTCTCAATTTGTAAAATTAATAATTATTTAAAACCTTATCCTTAATTCTGCATACATTGATGACCTAAACCAATATATTTCATAGTTTTTCTAACCTTGACCCGTATAGTGCAAACAGTTATTTCTGACCTTTACCCTTATAGTGCATACTCATTTCTGACCTTGACCCTTATAGTGCACACAGTTATTTCTGACCTTGACCCTTAGAGTGCATAGTCATTTCTGACCTTGACCCTTATAGTGCAGTCATTTCTGACCTTGACCCTTATAGTGCACACAGTCATTTCTGACCTTGACCCTAATAGTGCACAGTCATTTCTGATCTTGTCCTTATATTGCACAGTCTTTTCTGACCTTGAAGCTTATAGTGCAGTAATTTCTGACCTTGACCCTTATAGTGCAAACAGTTATTTCTGACCTTTACCCTTATAGTGCATACTCATTTCTGACCTTTACCCTTAAAGTGCCAAGTCGTTTCTGACCTTGAAGCCTATAGTGCAGTTATTTCTGACCTTGACCCTTATAGTGCACACAGTTATTTCTGACCTTGACCCTTATAGTGCACACAGTCATTTCTGAGCTTGACCCTAATAGTGCACAGTCATTTCTGACCTTGCAACCTTATAGTGCACAGTCCTTTCTGACCTTGACCCTTATAGTGTACACAGTCATTTCTGACCTTGAACCTTATAGTGCACAGTCATTTCTGACCTTGCAACCTTATAGTGCACAGTCCTTTCTGACCTTGAACCTTATAGTGCACAGTCATTTCTGACCTTGACCCTTATAGTGCACACAGTCATTTCTGACCTTGACCCTAATAGTGCACAGTCATTTCTGACCTTGACACTTATATAGTGCACACATTATTTCTGACCTTGACACTTATATAGTGCACAGTCATTTCTGACCTTGACTCTTATAGTGCACACTGTTATTTCTGACCTGACTCTTATAGTGCACAGTAATTTCTGACATTGACCCTAATAGTGCACAGTCATTTTCTGACTTTGACCCTTATAGTGCACACAGTCATTTCTGACCTTGACCCTTATAGAGCACACAGTTACTTCTGACCTTGACCCATTATTACAGTACCTGTGTGTCCCCATGCTGGAGGAGTCGCTCTCTGTGAACTTGTACAACATTACTCCATGTTCGACTTCATCTGTGTCTCAGGGACCATGGAAAATAGGTCTGTGCTTTTGTTGGGATCATATTAACAACAAGATAATGCTCAGTATTATCCAATTTGGAATGTCTGGTCCTAATACACTAACACAAAAGAAAATATTGCAGTTCTCTTATAATTATTATTTAAGAAAATGAAAATTTGATTTTGATCAAAAACAAGATAATTGAATTTGTTTTTTAAAAAGAAAATTGGATTTGTTTGCAATTATGAGGTTGAATTGTTTGTAAAAAGGATTTTTTATTTGAAAAAAATGTTGCTTTTAAACAGGATGTTTGTTTTTGTTTTTAACAGGATGATTGAATTTGCTGACCATCTTCATGAACATATGTCAGAACCAGTGGTCATCAGAAATGGTAGCTACCAGGTTCCTAAGGTATTATATATTTATATCTGCAGTATCTTGTACGGAAAACTCCATCTTAACTAACAGGCAGATTTTACTGAAACTTCACTTAAATGATTGGTATATGATGTGGTTGTGCACCGGCATTTCAATTTCAGATTTCAACACTTTTTTAAGGGAGTTACGGCCCTTTATGTGAAATAACTTGACAGTAAAACTTGCCCCAACGACTTTAATTTTATATATATATTGATAAAACTTCGGCTATATGTAACGAGCCAAAATATCTGGAATGAATTCCCATTTCAGTAAGTTGACCCAAAGGTCAAGGTTACTAAATGATGTATAAACTACCAGCATCTGTGGGGGATATTATTTATCCTCCGGATGACAGTTCTAGTTTTGGTCTTTTTTGCCTTCTGTAATGAGGTGGAATTTATCATTACAGCTTACATGAGTAAAGAAAATAATATACATCGTAATTAGATGATGTGAAGGGTGAAATTAAAGCTGGTTGAATATAGATTTTACCAGCGTAGGGCGAAAGTTTGATTGGGCGAAATATTTCCCGGTATACAGTATTGATTTACTATTCCGTCTTTTCGTATTGCAGAGTTATCTGCTCTTGTGAGCAGGTATTGATTGTTACCCCATTTGTTTGTGAGAGTAACGTCATAAATTTTTGAGAAAATGACGTAATTTTCTCACACAAACTAATGACGTAACAATCAATACCTGCTCACTAGAGCAGATAACTCTGCAATACAAAAAGACAAAATAAAGACCCTATACAACACTGCTGCATCTCCAGTGTGAATAATCCATCAGTACAGATATGTAAGTTTTACTAAACAACACACGTATAGAATCTCCCTACAACCTGTTAAACTATTACAGTAATCAGATTTGTATATGTTGATCATTACAGAGTCCAGGTTTTGTGGTGGGGATAACAGACAAAGCCCGGGAGGACTATATCTACCCAGAGGGGAAGGAGTGGCAGAGACTCTTCAGTGAAGGACTCTTTACC
The DNA here is from genome assembly GCF_002113885.1 of Mizuhopecten yessoensis. Taxonomy (NCBI): domain Eukaryota; kingdom Metazoa; phylum Mollusca; class Bivalvia; order Pectinida; family Pectinidae; genus Mizuhopecten; species Mizuhopecten yessoensis. The sequence continues at coordinate 111,598 of NW_018407568.1, forward strand.
AAGCCGGAATAATAGCAGAGATTTCATAGATTTTCTAATCTGATCCAGTCTTGTTTGAATATTGTTATTCCATTTTGATTATTTGACATTGGAAATTTGTCTGTTGATTGCCTGATGGTAAGATGTTTCTCTGAAAATTGTTAAACAAATACAGTGCCTGTATGGTTTCTGTGGTAACAATCATTGTGTCATACTTTGTATGTGTAGTGCCTGTATGGTTTCTGTGGTAACAATCAATGTGTCATACTTTGTATGTGTAGTGCCTGTATTGTTTCTGTGATGACAAGCAATGTGTCATACTCTGTATGTGTAGTGCCTGTATGGTTTCTGTGGTGACAATCAGTAATTACATACTTTGTATGTGTAGTGCCTCTATTGTTTCTGTGGTGACAATCAATGTGTCATACTTTGTATGTGTAGTGCCTGTATTGTTTCTGTGGTGACAATTAATGTTTCATACTTTGTATGTGTAGTGCCTGTATGGTTTCTGTGGTAACAATCAATGTCATACTTTGTATGTGTAGTGCCCGTATGGCTTCTGTGGTAACAATCAATATGTCATACTTTGTATGGGTAGTGCCTGTATGGTTTCTGTGGTAACAATCAATATGTCATACTTTGTATGTGTAGTGCCTGTATGGTTTCTGTGGTGACAATCATTGTGTCATACTTTATATGTGTAGTGCCTGTATGGTTTCTGTGGTAACAATCAATGTGTCATACGTTGTATAAATGTATGTGAACAAATGCTATTTATGGAATGAAAGAAATGAATAATTTTAAATGATGCAACTTATGTAATACTATACAGTATAATATATTCATGTATATACAAGCTTTATTTTTTTCTTTGCATTTAATTAACATAGCGTAATACTCAGGGTGAGGGACAGCGATTACAGACATATTTTATTACCTTGTTTATCACCATCCAGTCCAGTAGACTGTAACTCGAGTGTATTTGAGCTTGAATATAGTTCAGCTTGCATGTCTCCGAGGTTGAATGCATTTGAGATAGGAAGTATTTTAGATTGGATGTATTAACTGGCCCCTAAATGGTTTGGCATGGAACCAAGATGTAAAAAATCTGTGTCTTTTTATATCAGCTTTGTTGACATTTTTGAATTGTTGTTTTGTTGTTTAAAGAGCGACACTAATTATTTTATGTAATTTTATAAATTGAGAAATAAATTATTAATAATTACTGAAATATGTTACGACTTTTAACTTTAGTCTCAAGTTTGTACAAGAGGCTCAGAGCCCCTCAGATGACCTGTTCTGCTCACTAGGGTTTGTAAGCAATCATGCAAAATATATTTATACACCTCCTTTTATACAAATTTGACCAGACGGAGACCAGACCAAATGGGGTCAAAATCAACTCAGCCGTGGCGTTCTGGACTAGAATAGACTAATGCTGCATCATGGAGTAAGCCCACATGGTCCTCCTTATTAAGTATAAGTCCAGAAAACAAGATTTCATTATTATATAAAATTTATTCTGTTCTTATACTCTTTAACAACACATGTAACAGTAAATTTGACCACTGATAACACACAAATCATTCTTCACTTCCTGTCAATATGGCAATATATTACAATTAAATTCAATTATACATTCATTCCCATTCTCATCTTGATGTATGTCTCCCAGAAATGTTAATTATACACAAGAACATTTCAGCAAACAAAAAATCTTGTTTAATTCACAAGTACAGTATGACAAAATACTGTATACTTTTCTTCTTGAGGATTGTAAATTTCAAGGTAACAATTTTTCAGCGAAAAATTACTAACATTTGGAAGTATTTTAGTGTATGGACTAAAGATGTACAAAAACTTATTCAGCTGTTGATTTATCTAAATCTGATAAAAATATTGGTAGCGAGTATCAATATATTGGATAGTAAATACAGTGTCTGAATGGTCAAAATGAAATTGCTATAAAAATAATTGGATTCATTTGGCATTCTTCACCGAGTGAAAAATAACACTTTTATCTAAGATTTAGTAGAATTCTGTATCTCCCTACCATAATGTAATATTCTCACTAACATGTCGGTGAAACCACAATATATTAATTGCGACGGATAACAAAAAAAGACAAGACGCCCATGGGCCTTAACGGTCACCTGAGTCTACAGTATTTATTTTTGTTGTTGAAATATGTACCAATTTGAGTAAAAAATAGTATAATGTTAACTTAACTTTGTCAGGACCATGAGCTGATCATTCCAACACCAATTTTAAGTGAGATCGGCCTATTAGACCTTAGTAGCAAAATAGCGGCCACGGAAGCCAAATTGTATTTCTGATTGACCCGAAAAATAACAACCCTTTGTCAGGACCATGATTCGATCATTCCTACAAAGTTTCAGTTCAATCGGCCAAGTAGAACTTGACTTTAAGTTTGAAATGTAAAATGTTAACGGACGACGGACGACGACGGACGAAAACGGATAGCAATAGGTCACTTGAGCTAAAGCTCAGGTGACCTAAAAATAGAAATAACATTTTAAAGTAGTCGTGTTTGCAAGGGCTAAAAAACAAGATGATCCTCCTGAAAACGTCCTTCACCTTTGTAATATTATCATTAATAAATTAATCTTATATTTTTATCAATAACTTAACGAAGCAAATTTAGTGCCTGTACGGTTTCTAGTTCTAGTTCCCCTGAGTAACTCCTTACTCGAGTGGCCTATTGTGATCGCCTTTTATGTGTAAGCATCCGTGAACAATCATATTTTCGACTTTTCTTAACTGTTAGATTTTGATGAAACTTTTAGAGTGTTCATCAGCCAGCAATGGGGACCAGGAAGTAGTTTACATCCCATAATGCCAATATTTAAGAAACATTAAAACTGACTTTGTTGAAACTACATAACTGAAATAGTTTGACCATTTAGATGATCATGTTGGGATTGGCCGTGCTACAGCGAGTGTACAAGGAAGGCAAGTCATATAAACTGTTAGTTGAGGACATATGGATTAGAAAATTTAACATCAAATTTCCATATGGTCGTAGCCATTAAGATTGATTTGTCTTGCCTGTGCCCCGCTTTGCCCATCAATGCACATATCGGAGAAACTAATTGTCTTGCCTGTGCCCAGCTTTGCCCATCAATACACATATCGGAGAAACTAACTTGAATACAAAAACTTCATGTTGATGGAGATGCTGACAAAGTCAATGGACCATGAAAGGTTGGCCGCATCCAGCATTTGATGCATGGGTTGAGATGTACTACCTAAGATGCATCTATGGTCCAGGTTTGGTTGGTCTAGCACTTATACTTTCAGTGAATCTAACTTGAACACAAAAACTTAATGTTGACACCTTAGTCTCGCTTCCGCTACTTCTTCACGGCGAGACAAAAACTGCTGATGGGAGAGGCTTAGCTCTCGACATTGTCTTGGCGTTTTGTGATTCTGATGGCGTGCTATTATGACGTCATAGTTTCAACAAGTCATTGTGACATCACAATTTCTATTTGGAGAGGGCATTTCTAAGTTGAGATAACTTGTACCTAATCCTTTTTGTTGAGTGACAAATAAAATATGTCTAAATCAAATCACAATTTCTGTATGTCATTTCCTCTACTTCCAAAGAAGGCCAGGAGGACAAAATATTGGGACTTACAGTGACATTTGTTTTAAGAAATAGTTTGGATGGTCATTCATTTATATTTCATTTGTGTGACAGCGCTTGATATTGGAACGTATCATTATAGTAAGCTCAAAACTGTTCTTATGACATATACTTAAACAATGTTCCAGGAGATTGGAAATCAATCACAAGTTTTCCAGAGTGATTTGTGTATTTCATGTACATGTACTTTATAGGCGTAACCTGATGCCTTTTGTTCTCTTTATATTGCACAGTAAAACCGGTAAATGTTCACAACTCATTATCATCACTGGGAGAACTGGCTCCTAAACTCATCAAATATGTAGATTGGCACATGGGCGTCAAGAGCCTGAAAATCAAAAGGAGAAACAAATGAATTAAGTTACCATTGTTATATTTGACCTGTGTATGTGAAACATGCTTGTAGATCTAATATTCTGTTCATATTCAAGGATAATTTCCATTCTAGACTTGTAAATCAGGAAATGTTTTCTAAGGAAGTGCTCAAATATACAGAGGGGATACTTACTTTTCTAGACAAAACTTGTAAATCAGGACATGTTTTATGAGGAGGTGGTCTTTATAGACAGGGGAAAGTTACCTTTCTAGACAGAACTTGTAAATCAGGAAATGTTTTCTAAGGAAGTGCTAAAATATACAGAGGGGATACTTACCTTTCTCGACAGAACTTGTAAATCAGGAAATGTTTTCTAAGGAAGTGCTCATATATACAGAGGGGATACTTACCTTTCTCGACAGAACTTGTAAATCAGGAAATGTTTTCTAAGGAAGTGCTCATATATACAGAGGGGATACTTACCTTTCTAGACAGACCTTGTAAATCAGGACATGTTTTATGAGGAGGGGGTCTTTATAGACAGGGGATACTTACCTTTCTAGACAGAACTTGTAAATCAGGAAATGTTTGATAGGGAGGTGGTCTTTATAGACTGAGGATACTTACCTTTCTAGACAGAACTTGTAAATCAGGATATGTTTGATAGGGAGGTGGTCTTTATAGACCGAGGATACTTACCTTTCTAGACAGAACTTGTAAATCAGGACATGTTTTATGAGGAGGTGGTCTTTATAGACAAGAGATACCTACCTTTCTAGACAGACCACTGTAAAACAGGAAATCCTCCAAGAAGACCAGAGTGTTCAAAACATCTTGTGGTGAATCCTGAGACTTCGAACTGTAAAATACAAATTTCGACTTTACTGAGAATTTACACGAGAAAGCAGACTTTATTATTATTTTATAAGCTGTATGTTACATAACAGATTTAAAAAAAAAATAAAAAAAATTGGCAAAATTAATTTCTAATAAATTAGAATTAACTGCTGTAAGTTCAGTGTTATACACACCATCAAGGCTAAGCTATAGATATGTAGGAATAAAGTCTCCAATCTCATTATATTTATGCTTTCAAATTTTGTAACTTGATAGCCTATTCATCACGTGTATAAATCAACAATACCATTAATATTAAATCATTCATTCAACGATACGTAATTCCTCGAACTGTAACCAGATTCCAACTTACCCCGGCAGAACCTCTACTATGGAACGAACATACTGTCCGAGGTAGGCTAGGAAGTGACTTGTACTCTCTGAATGGAACTGTTTTAGAAGAGTCACACATCCCGTCACGAAGGCTGGTCCGTCGAGTGGGTCCGTCAGCTTCTTACTGATCATACCACCTGTAAGGTAGTTAAACAAACGTCCATCACTCACGAACAAGGCAACTTTCTATTGGGGGTATTTTCTCCTAGAATAACTGAAATTTGTCTAACATAAACGGGTCAAGTAAGTAGACATTTCACATAAAAAAGTTTTCTTCCAGGACTTTACAACTTTTTCTTACCGAACAATCTTCTATAACAGGTTCATGAGGCTCGCCTGACTCTTCCTGAGTTACATGAGAAATGAAAATGTTTCAATCAATTTGAGACCATGTTCTCCATGTCAGATTTCTCATTATCCTTAACAAATGTCACAATTTTTTATTGGTCTGGCAAATAATAGGAACATTTTTCAACACATTGTTACAAAGAGGCTGATGGATGGACAAAAACAGAAGGTCATGACCTAAATTCACTGACACTTGGTTCCACATGACCTAAATTCACCGACACTTGGTTCCAGGTGAGCTATAAATTCAGACACTTGGTGCCACATGAGCTATTCACTGCAGTTTGTGTCAGGTACGAGTTCAAATACTTGGTGACAGGTGAGGCAGTACTTACTGAGTGACTTGCTGTAGGCCAGTTTGGGGAGGTGGGACACCACCAGCAGGAAGTTAAATATGGAGAAACACGGCAATCTCTCTGTAGTGATGTAAATCTAGAAAAACAAAGTTTTATTATCAGCTCAGTAAATAAAAACCTATTTCTCTCAATCAAATGTTGGTATTGTTCTCGTTATTTAATTCAGCATTTCAAAGACCAACTTTTCTGAAGGTCAAATTGATTTTTTGTTTTTCTTAACCCCACATAACTACATGCCTAGGCTCGATTAGAACTATTATCCTGAGGCTAACTTATACCCCTCACCGGATGCCAATATATAGATTGAGAGGGCGATATTGCATATTTTCACCCCAAGGTAGCATTGTTGACCGAGGCGAAGCCGAGGTCAACAATGCTTTCCGAGGGGTGAAAATATGCAATATCGCACTCTCATGAATGTGATTTTTATTTTATTATACCGAGTGTCAGGTTTAGGTGTTTTCACCACTTCACCATTTTTAAAGGTCGACAAACGTTTCAGAAAAGTTTTCACTGGGATGAACCAGGGGCGCATACATTTGGCGCATGTAACAATTTTTGGAATAACACCCTGGCACTGGGACGAACCGTGCACACATACGTTTGGCGCATGTGATATTTTTTGGAATAACACCCTGTCTTCTTTATCTTTGTAAAACGAGCAAGTAAAATTGAAAATGTTTACATCTTTCTCAACCAATCAGATTACGAGATTTTAACAGAAGGTATAATAAACTAAAATAACAGAGACATGAAACTGTTAATCATACCATAAGAGACGAGAACCAGAACTTTCATACAGAGGCTAACTTCTAACCCCACATACCATAACACTAGAGAGCTAGAACTGTCATAATAATAGACTCTATATAAATTCTATAACACATTGAGTCAAGGACTCATCTCAGATTGCTCGACATAAAACATATATGACATTTACAACACGAGTAAAAGTATGATACATATCACACATACACACATAAGTACATTAGGTAAGGGTAGTATCATGTCACAGGTAAGATTATAGTATCACAGGTTTGGAAAGTCAAGAATATGTCACATGTGTAATAATTTTAAATTAATGAGATGATTAAATGTCATGCAAAGCATTAATTATCATCCTGCATTTTTGAAATTAAATTTTAGAAATTAAGAAACACATCTTGTATCTAATATACATATATACCAATTTGGCAAATATATCCATAGCGTTAACATGTTTATACTTGTCAATCAAACAGATGACCAAGACAACGTCAAACTGGGTTACACAGCTTTAATCCAAAAGTTGACTAGTTTCGACACATTTGACAACTCCCCCCCCCCCCATGTTTATACTTGGTAACTCATTACTCTGATGGTATTACTGTATCTTACCTTCATGAGAGGGTTGTGAAGTCCCGCAGACTCTAGATAGGCTGCCAACTCAAACATGAGTGGGTTCTCCTCCTTGGGGTAGGGGAGAGTGGGGTCCTGGTAATGCCTCTCTATGTCTGCCAATAGGGCACTACAACACCAATATAAGGCTAATTATTGTAGTGTTTTATCACAACTTTAGTCATCTGGCATTTTAAAATATATGTAAAAGGTGCATAATTATTTCAGTATTTTTTTTGTGAAATCAGAAATTGAGAACATTGGCAACATTATGTTATATATGAAATACAGTAAGTCTTTCCTTCTCAAACTGCCAAATTTTTCAGTGTTTGTGATATACAATAATGAAAGTATTAAACAAAGGACATATTATCAGGGTTATACTGTATAATGATAAACAAAAGGCCTAATATTCAGATTTCATCATCAAATAAAACATGACGGGGACATACCAAGATCTCAACGTTTCCTACAGCAAGGCATTACTTGTATGGCACATGTCTTGTACATTATCTTGAAAATGACAATGACATAAGGCATAAGGTGACTCACGTGTTCATGGTCTGGAGACTGGTGGCCAGGAATTTCGAGTCAAACTTGCAAGATGTGCTTAGTTCATGTTGGATTTGCTTCCTCAGTAACTGCATTTGGCCCACCTACATATAAACATACATTTCTATGAGACACCTACATATAAACATACATTTCTATGAGACACCTACATGTAAACATACATTTCTATGAGACACCTACATGTAAACATATATTTCTATGAGACACCTTCATGTTAACATACATTTCTATGAGACAACTACATATAAACATACATTTCTATGAGACACCTACATGTAAACATGCATTTCTATAAAACACCTTCATACAACCATACATTTCTATGAGACACCTACATATAAACATCCATTTCTATGAGACACCTACATGTAATCATACATTTCTATGAGACACCTACATATAAACATACATTTCTATGAAACACATTCATGTTAACATACATTTCTATAAAACACTTTCATACAAATAAACAATTCTATGAAACACCTTCATGATAACATACATTTCTATAAAACACTTTCATACAAATAAACAATTCTATGAAACACCTTCATGATAACATACATTTCTATAAAACACCTTTATATAAACATACATTTCTATGAGACTCCTTCATATAAACATACATTTCTATGAGTCACCTTCATGTAAACATACATTTCTATAAAACCCCTTCATACAAACATACATTTCTATGAGTCACCTTCATGTAAACATACATTTCTATAAAACCCCTTAATGTAAACATACATTTCTATGAGACTCCTACATGTAAACATACATTTCTATGAAACACCTTCATGTTAACATACATTTCTATAAAACACCTTCATACAAATAAACAATTCTATGAAACACCTTCATGTTAACATACATTTCTATAAAACACCTTCATATAAACATACATTTCTATGAGTCACCTTCATGTAAACATACATTTCTATAAAACACCTTCATATAAACATACATTTCTATAAAACAAATTCATACAAACATACATTTCTATAAAACACCTTCATATAAAAATACATTTCTATAAAACACCTTCATACAAACATACATTTCTATGAGACACCTTCATACAAACATACATTTCTATAAAACACCTACATATAAACATAAATTTCTATAAAACACCTTCATGTTAACATACATTTCTATAAAACACCTTCATATAAACATACATTTCTATGAGACACCTTCATACAAACATACATTTCTATAAAACACCTTCATACAAACATACATTTCTATAAAACACCTTCATATAAACATACATTTCTCTTAAACACCTTCATGTTAACATACATTTCTATAAAACATACACTTCTGCAAATCCTGTTGCATGTGGTTCAAGATTGTAAATTTAACAGTTCCTTATAAGTATGTCTCACTTGAGTAACAGCAGGAAAATTGTTTGAGATATTTTCATACTTGACCTATATATGATTTTGATCAAAATTCTTGCACGAATCAATTTTCTATATTCATGATAAAGCTTTTCTATGAACAGAAATGTCAACCTTAAACTTTATCTGGCACACCCTGAAGCACAACCTTGTTCACGCTATTATTATGCATGACCAATGTATAAAGTTTGATCAAAATCTGTGCAGGAATGAAACCACTAGAGCAATGACTAAACGTTCTATTAATAGTAACGGTGACCTTGACATTGACACCCTGAAACACCAACTAGTTTAGATATACTCATACATCACCAAAAGTTTGATCAAACTTCATGCAGGATTTACGTTACTAGAGCCATGACAAAATGTGAACATACAAACAAATGGATGTACAAACGTACATAGGAGCAGAACACTATTTTCCCTCCACGACTTGCCCTGAGGGTGTAATATATACATCAAAATAAAAAGCAGGGGAAATCGTTTTACAAGGGATATAATTTTAAATGAAGTGCCATAGTAGTGGTAGGATAGTGGGATGACCAAATTCAATAGTGGTGGCTGGATTAATGACTTATTATATATAATTATATACCTTTAGCACTATATCTAAAAACGGCTGCCAAAGGCGTGACGTCTTGGACATCATCTGTGCATAGGTTTTTTGTGGCTGACCTGGAAACAAACGAAAGAATCACAAAATTTGCCCACTCCGTCTAATAAGATTGCTTTTTTAACATTACGTAGCCTCTTTCAAAATGAAGTAGCATCATATATGATTTAAGGCCTATATGAATGTTACTGTAATGAGTGTGATGATACAAATATGTTGATTATTATAAATATCACCTGTTACAATATATTGCCAATAAGATTAAGTCTACTTACATGTGGTTTGACAAAGAGTTTGTATTTGTTTAAAGTGTTTACTAGATAGCCGTTAACATGACTCACTGATAACATTGACTGGGTAGCCGTTAACATGACTCACTGATAACTTTGACTGGGTAGCCGTTAACATGACTCACTGATAACATTGACTGGGAAGCCGTTAACATGACTCACTGATAACATTGACTGGGTAGCCGTTAAAATGACTCACTGATAACATTGACTGGGTAGCCGTTAAAATGACTCACTGATAACATTGACTGGGTAGCCGTTAAAATGACTCACTGATAACATTGACTGGGTAGCCGTTAACATGACTCACTGGTAACATTGACTGGGTAGCCGTTAACATGACTCACTGATAACATTCGAGACTGGGTTCAGTCCCTTGGAATACGCTGCAAATGTCTCGTATAAGGAACGGTCCTTAGGATTCATCAGGTTACGCTTAAACATCTGCTGGTAAATCTGTAATTCCTTCACAATCATGAAGCAGAGTAGACGATCCAGACCAGCCAGTCCAAAGCTTCCCACAGCCCTCTGTTAAACAATAAAACTCAGGCTAAAATATCATCAATAGAAATTGTGATGTTTTACCAAGGACAATACTTATTTAAATGCATGTAGCTACACAATACCTGTCTTCAGTACAGTGGAATGATAAATCAGTGCTGGTGAAGCACCAAAAACAAAGCTAGCCTCCCACTGCCCACCAAACCACCTGCAACACTCACCAACCAATCAACCTCCCCACAACACCCAACGACCACTGCACACCCAATCACTGACCTTCGTCACTAACCAACAACTCTGTAACGCCCACCACCTAGCCACCCGTAACATCCTGCACCCATTGCCCACCTAACCTCCACACCGCACCAACCAACAAACAAACCACCCCACAACACCAACAACCAATCAACCAACCCAAATACACCCACCCAACCATAAACCATCACCACCAACCAACCATCCCACAACACCCACCCAACAACCAACCAACCATCCCACAACACCCACCCACCAACCAACCACCCAACAACACCAACCACCAACCAACCACAACACCAACAACCAACCAACCAACCAACCCAAAACACCCACAACCCACCCAACCATAAACCAACCCCACCAACCAACCAACCACAACACCAACCAACCAACCAACCCAAAACACCCACAACCCACCCAACCATAAACCATCCCCACCAACCAACCAACCACAACACCAACAACCAACCAACCACAACACCAACAACCAACCAACCCAAAACACCCACAACCCACCCAACCACAAACCATCACCAGCAACCAACCATCCAACAACACCCACCCACCAACCAACCAACTAACCCAAAACACCCACAACCCACCCAACCATAAACCATCACCACCAACCAACCATCCCACAACACCCACCCAACAACCAACCACCCAACAACACCAACCACCAAACCAACCGCAACACACCCCACCCACTTCCTATTAACAACCATGGAAGTTTGAGAACATGCCAGTAGACATACCTGTAGCTGCTGAAACAAGTTTCTGTTGACAAGCTCTTGCTTTGTCTTCAGATCATACCAGGACTTCATCTGGTCAATGTAGCAAGTCACCCTGTGTAGGAGGAGGATAAAGACATTTTACCCTAGTGTCAAGTTCATTCTTTGTAAGAAAATGGCAAATGCTATATAATACTTGGTCATATACAATTGAATTTATATCTACATTGACAGTTAAACCTGAGCTTACCAACAACAAGGGGGGGGGGGGGGGGGGGGGGGGGGTATTGAGTATAATAGAACATAGATAATTATTTTTCAAACTTTTCAAACGAGTACCAGAACAATTTAAGAAACCTCAACTGAAAAATATAGGTAAAAGATATAATAATCATTTCAGTAATGCACAACTGGGAACACTTTTCTTTATTTCTACATCACTGAATAGATAGTGTGTTTTGCATCCTGATTGATTGAATTGCTGTGTTTTGTATCCTCTGTGACAAAATTACTCTGCTAAGACAGAAGTTGTGTTTACCTGGGATCTGTGATTCTAATTATCTCCCGTGCCAGTCTGCCTATAAAGTTAACGCTCTCGTCGACGGGCTGGAAGCGTGGGATGGGAATAGCAGTGGACTGGTACACACTCTGCCAGTCTAAAACCTGTGTGATCAATGAACATTGTTATCACATTATGGTTCAACTATTAAAAAAAGAAGAATCCTGGAAAATGTTAAGCATGAAAGATTAGGTATTGTCATATATCCCAGCCTAAACACTTACGTAGTACCACAAAAATTATTGGTTATTTTTTACTCAATACAACAGTAATTTCAGTTTGAATTGAGTTTTTTTGCAGCTAATGTTATTTACTGTAACTGCAGTTCCTCGCTCAAGTGGCTTGTGAAACAGCAAGAGCACTGGGATACAAACAGCAAGAAACAGCAAGAGGTCCAATTGGCCTGAATTGCTCACTTTGTATTAATCTCACACCAGTAACCTTCAAAATGGGCCAAGAGCGAATATAATATAAGCAACAGTCAAAATATCACCATTCTGTACCTTTTTGTTATTAAGAAGAAATTGTATGATGTTTTTTTAAACAATTGATTCCTGTGACCTTGAAAGCTAGTTAAGGTAATTCATCCCAGCATGCTAATGGCCAGATATCATCCCCTGGGGTATTTCTGGTTAGTTTTTAAGTCGAACTTTTACCCCTAACCTCCCTGACCTTGACTGACCTTTGTCCGCAGGAAGCTGTTACACTCTTGTTCTACGTTGTAGTAGATAATACGCGAGACTTCCTCTTGCCAGATTTTCAGGCCGTAGATGTTGACGTAATCCTGTATGTACTCAAATGACCGTCTGAAGCCATCCATCCTCTCCCCTAAGTCCAGCAAGCGTGGCAGTAACTCACTGGACTGGAAAACAAGCCGACGGAGCGTGAACAGTAGTGGTTATAGAAACAAGTTGCGTATCAATAAACATTCCAAATATCTCATTTTAACCATCATAATTACCCTTCATGTTCATAATTCATGACATTATTTACAAACAATTTCATGAATTACAGAAATGTGTCAACTTTGGGATAGAGGAAAATGATACCTTTTGGCTTAAAAGGACTAGTCTTAGGACTAAAGACAGTTATTTATCGTTGTCTTAAGACTGAAAACAGTTATTTACCTTTGTCTTAGGGCTTAAGACAGTTATTTACCTTTGTCTTAGGGCTTAAGACAGTTATTTACCTTTGTCTTAGGGCTTAAGACAGTTATTTTTCGATGTCTTAAGACTGAAGACAGTTATTTACCTTTGTCTTAGGGCTTAAGACAGTTATTTACCTTTGTCTTAGGGCTTAAGACAGTTATTTACCTTTGTCTCACGACTTTATTATCATAGGACTAAAGAGTTATTTACCTTTGCATTAGGTCTAAATACAGTTACTTACCTTTGCCCTAGGATTGAACATGAGTCCCTTATGGAGAGCTAAAGCCACTTGTTGGACAAGTTCTTTCCTGATTCCATCCTCCAACAGCTGTTTAGGGTCAATCTACATAATAAATCAACACTTATCAACCAGACTGAAAAATAGTCCGTTCTGTCTATCTGCGTCAATCTCCATAATAAATCAACACGTATCAACCAGACTGAAAAATAGTCTGGTCTGTCTATCTGCGTCAATCTACATAATAACTCAACACGTATCAACCAGACTGAAAAATAGTCCGTTCTGTCTATCTGCATCAATCTACATAATAAATCAACACTTATCAACCAGACTGAAAAATAGTCCGTTCTGTCTATCTGCGTCAATCTCCATAATAAATCAACACGTATCAACCAGACTGAAAAATAGTCTGGTCTGTCTATCTGCGTCAATCTACATAATAACTCAACACGTATCAACCAGACTGAAAAATAGTCCGTTATGTCTATCTGCGACAATCTACATAATAAATCAACACGTATCAACCAGACTGAAAAATAGGCCTATCTGTCTATCTGCATCAATCTACATAATAAATCAACACGTATCAACCAGACTGAAAAATAGTCTGTTCTGTCTATCTGCGTCAATCTACATAATAAATCAACACGTATCAACCAGACTGAAAAATAGTCCGTTATATCTATCTGCGTCAATCTACATAATAAATCAACACGTATCAACCAGGCTGAAAAATAGTCCGTTCTGTCTATCTGCATCAATCTACATAATAAATCAACACGCATCAACCAGACTGAAAAATAGTCCGTTCTGTCTATCTGCGTCAATCTACATAATAAATCAACAAGTATCAACCAGACTGAAAAATAGGCCTTTCTGTCTATCTGCGTCGATCTACATAATAAATCAACACGTATCAACCAGACTGAAAAATAGTCCGTTCTGTCTATCTGCTCTCAATATCAACATATGTCCTATAGAATTTCACATGCCACATAAAATATACCTAGTTTTAATCATCTTGATTTATCATTACAGGATCAAGAATATGATTAAACCTCGATATGAAAACATTATATTCTTTTATCTTGATGGTTATTGATTTTCAGAAACATTAACACAGTGGGTGTAATAGGCTGTCGGGTATAAAAATGTACTACATACCTTAATAATACCAACTAGGGTTGTTTTCATCATCAGTATTCCCTCCGTAAACACGGAAATCGAATGAGTCAGTTTCGCTACCTACGGACAGAAATTTCAAAGTTTGAACAATTGGTTATAATATCTTTTCTTTTGCAATCAATGAGTTTTATGAAGAGAGTAAAGAAAATTACAAGAGACAGAAATATAAAATCTAAGTTATTTCAACTTCAGTTAATCACTTTCGTTGACCCAGATATTAGTGCAATGTTGTGGGAGGAAACCGGAGTACCCGGAGAAAACCCCACATGATGGGTCAGGTGACCCAATACCTTTTGACGTCCGATTAGGGAATTGAACCCCATTCGCCTTGGTGAAAAATTAGTGTGTTATCCACTACCCGACCACCCAAAGAGAGAAAGACTCACAATCTATGGTGTAATAGTTTGATTGAATAAGACAAACTTTTCATTATCCATGAATACAACACCATTAGTTCCCAACTGTATCTTATATTTATCCTTTAACAGTACTTATTGAAGGGCTGCAATGATAAACTAACATGAAGATACAATACACGATATTGTGGTCACGATATGATACGTATCACGATATTGTGGTCACGATACGATACGTATCACGATAATATAGTAACAGTAGAAGCATAGTGTAAAGATAATATGTTGCAAATATTTAATGGCAATTGTACAACTGGAAAAAAACTTGGTCTAAAGTGGGCATGACTTAAAAACATTCATACAATTCACATCTTTTGATGTACATACCGAGCTGGAACTGTCACTCGCCATGTTGGAACAAATATGAGCTGACTAAATTCAGAAACGACAAAATCTGTAAAATATCATGACCTCCCCAAAAATCTCGAAATTTCGTGCGATGCAGCCCAAACTTATTGTGTACCTCATATCTTTCGTCAAGTTGGGCGAACTCCTTCATCTTGTCTTTCTCCAGGCGAGTTGGTACCTCTTTTATCTGATTGGTCTGCATACTGATGATTTTGAACAACAGCCCAAACATTGTCTGAGGAATGATCTAACAAAACAAAGTACAGATACTATGTTATTTCTTTATAATCAAGGTCATATTAAAAGTAATCAAAAAGAATGATCAACAGTTCTTCATCAGTCCTCCCCATTCAAATCTTTTAATCAAAACAAAACAGATTTAACTATTTATAATAGAGATACAGGTGGCGTCTTTACCAGCCAAGTGTAGAGATGTATTATTAATTATACTGGACTAATTTGAAGTTCTTGATAAAAAAGATTTTGAATCATTTCCTCACCTGTCCAATCTTCCATTTTTATGCATATTTTAATTTGTCTTTAAACCACAGATCGCCAGCACATCAAGTATGTGGTACAGAGATATGTACACTAGGTACTTATAACATCTGAGAGTAACTCAGTTCATTATTAAATAAAGAAAATTCAGCTATAACAGTTTGTATACCACATATATACTTGCTATCTTTTTAAAATTTCTATGGGGGAGATTCTACATGCTCAAAATTAAACATAAATAAAATGTGTGTATATACACCCCCTAGAGACAAAATAACCCTTTAAAATTACATATTTTGAGTTTCTTCTTTCAGATGAAATCCTTAGATCTTAGAATATAGGAATAGTTTAGAAAACTCTCTGGCTGAAACAACCAAATTTAAGTGTCCAAAATCGGGAGTCTCCCTCCTAATTAATAGGGAGAGTTGGCAAGTATGATACCACCCTATATTGCCCAGTACCGTTAATACATATCTTAACATTCACCTACCTTTCGGTAAAGTTTGAGTGAAATTTAAATTTCACCCTTCCTGTAAAACTTTTGATGATACCATAACCTTCCTGTAAAACTTTTGATGATACCATAACCTGCCTGTAAAATTTTACACTGAACTTTGAATGAAACCTATCTGTTAGAATCGATAACAACTGTCTGATTTCAAGCTACCTGTGACTTTTAGAACTGTGATATTGACTTCCTATAATTTCCGAATTGATGTAAACTTTTGAGGTTGACCCACCTGAAGGACTTTCCTGACGTAGGCCACCAGTTCTCCTGAGTAGTACTGTGATACACTGACCAAGTCCTTGCTCATTGCCTGGTTTATCCTCATAAGTGGTAAGTCTAGTGCTGAGGCCATCTGAAAAATCAAGTTTATGCTGCTAGATTTAATATATGCATGTTATTTTTTGCAGTATTTTTTTTTTAAATAATAAGGAAGATTGTTCCCTAGACAAATAGTAAGAAAATGTTTAAATATTCCATATGTTACAGTAGGAGGCACGGTAGTATAGTGGTAGCATGACGGGCTCGTGACCCAAGGGTTGCGGGTTCGAGTTATCTCACGGCACTGTGTTGTATCTTTGAACAAGATACTTTACTCCGCTTGTCACAGTCTACTCAGCTGTAAATGAGTACGTGGTTGGGCACTGCTAGAATTGCTGTGAGTGCCTGAATGGCAGCACCGGCTCTATGCTCCCCAGGGAATTGAGAAAGATATTGGCTGGTTGCAAAGGCCCTTGATAGCCACAGATATTAATTTGTGAACCGCTGTGAGAAAATCTACGAACTAGGTTGTGATAAAGAGGTATATAAGAACCTCGAATTAATATTATTATTATTATTATTAAGTAAGAAAACAACAAGAATTACTTGTATAATTTTGATGAACAAAACTTTTATATTATATTTGATGAAGTTTGATGAACTTACCTTGAGAAAGGTAGCCCTGAGTTTGATGACAAGAGACGGATCCCTCTTGATGCCCTGCTGCATGTACTCGGTGTACCTGTATAAATGGGAAAGCTTTGTGACATAAACATGTCAGACAGTGACGGAGACAATTTACTAAGTACACATAAATATCCAAAAAAGCTTTGCAACATACATGGTGTCAGGCATCAGAAGATAAAATTTACTCAGTGTTGTAACATACTGTATACCGGGGAACTTTTGCCTTGTCAAATAATCGCCCTTTGCCGATAGAATCCATGTTCGCCCAGTGTTAATTTTGCCTTTAACATGAAATTACAATAAGGTGTATGTTTCGTACTAATATTCGCTGTCAGGATAAATTTGCCTTCATTAGGAAGGGTGAAACAGACGAAATTTAAACTGCTGCCAAAATTTCTCGGTATACAGTAAATATTTCAGTCACTGACAAAGAAAACTTACAATTCACAGACTTATAATTGATTGATTGAATTATGTTTAGGTGGCGATTATGATTTTACACATTTAGACTAATTCCTACCCATCAATGATTTCCCAGGCATAGGAGAGGTCAGCCACTATCTCCATGGTGATGAGCACCTCCTCTTTGATGTTGATGGTTCGTATCATTTGATGTAGGTAGTTTCTGGTATCTGCCAGAAACTGACGCACCTGTAGGTTACTTTCGAGCTGATGGAACTCTTGCACCTAAAAATGGGCAGGTTTACAGATTGTATTAAGTTGTACCGGTAGATTTATCTTGTTCTGTATTAGGCAGATTTCTGACCATTTTCATTATTTTTCCACAGAATTGAGAAAAATTCAGGCCCGCTCCATATCGTAATTCATGTTGGGGAACACAGGTGTTCACACCTGTCATCTATCATATATACAATAATTCATGCAACAACATTTGTGTTCTCGAACACACACAACTTCTATATGTTTACATAAGTCCAATGCTCTCTGTCTTTCATCTCTTCAGTTTGTAAGAGATCACCACTATTATGGCAGGGTGCAGATGCTCTGTCCACACGAAGACCTCTTTACAATGTGTGACAGAACCAAGAACTGCATTCTTGCTGGTTATGCCAAATGGATGTAGAATGCAGCCTTTTTTCAGGCTGGGGTAGGGTCAGGTTATGACCCCGTAAATATCGCACAACTCCCAGACACAGCGATAAGCTCCTCACAACAGGTATAAGCTTTCTACAGCCTGTAAATGGACGGATTGGCCTAGTGGTTAACACTCCAGCCTTCTAGCTGGATAGGGTGCTATATCAAATGTTGTATATTTATTTATGTATATTTATGTGTTGTATTATCTTATAATGGTTTGTCTTATGACTGCAAGACAACTTAACTCCTTCAGGGCAAGAGCAAGCTCTCCAAGGCCTGTATAAGCTTTCCAGGGCCTGTATAAGCTTTCCAGTGCCTGTATAAGCTTTCCAGGGCCTGTATAAGCTTTCAAGGCCTGTATAAGCTTTCCAGGGCCTGTATGAGCTTTCCAGGGCCTGTATAAGCTCTCCAAGGCCTGTATAAGCTTTCCAGGGCACGCATTAGCTTCATACAGCCTGTATAAGTTGTACTATCTTATAATGTTTTTTCCCTTAAGTATAAGACACCTTACCTCCTCTAGGGCCTGTATTAACTGAACTATCTTCCTCCCAGCTGATGTGGAATCGTCAAAGCTGAGAGATGTGATCTGCTTGGCCATTTCACCAAACCAGTTCTGTAAGTTATCTGTCCAATAAAAATATGCAATGCCTTATACTGTATACCGGGAAACTTCTGTCTAGTCAAATATACACCCTTCACTTGTAAAATCCATGTTCGCCCAGTGTTTATTTTGCCCTTAAAATGTACTTAATATAAAGGACATGTTGTTTTTCTAATATTTCGTGTTATGATAAAATTGCCCTTAATGCGAAATGGCAAAAATGGCGAAAATTAAACCGCGGTGAAAATTCCCCAGTACACGGTACCCCGATACAGCAGATCAACCAATTTGTCTGTTTTTTAATATAATTTTTTCAAGGTTTTGTCAAGGCTCGTCTGAAAGCAGCATCAGATTACTAGGTCTGAACTTATTTCATAAACAAACAACCCGTTCAACCGATTTGTCTGTTTTTTAATATAATATTTCGTGTATAAATCCTGGAAGATCTGCAAATGTTTCTGCAGGCCTTGCAAGGTTTTGTCGAGGCTCGTCTGAAAGCAGCATCAGATTACTAGGTCCGAACTTATTTCATAAACAAACAACTCGTTCAACCTTTTGGATCGCGAGAAATGAATGCGGCCATAGTTGATACCTGACCCTGTCAGGAAAATTCGGCACGTGTAGATTGAGGGGTCCAGGCCTACCTTACCGAAACTAAAATGCTGACTATTGCTGGTTTGCGTTATTTCTTTCTGAAATAATGTCAAATCACATGTAGTTTTTAAGATAAGTCAATATTATTCAGTGAACGCCTGAAAGAAGGGCACACTATTCTTGATACATTTTTTTTTTATTCTCCGAAACTGCATTTTCAGCTCTGCTTATAGAATGGTCCAAGTGCGTTCGTTCTAGAAGTTTCTCAGATGCCAAATTTGGCAATTGTACATCACAGGACATATGGAAAATGCTCGGGACAACGTGATTCATGGTGAAAGAAGGGCCATAGCTCTTACATTTTGGGACACAAGACCCCATTTACTACATGGCACTCCACCATCACTAGAAATACCCTCATTGTATCGCCCCTGACAATGTGACACACCGACTGAGTAAAGGAGATAAAGTATGGCTGCCCACCAGTAAACGAGAACATTCAGTTTGGACATTTATGGTAGAATTCTGACATTGCTTACCATTTTTCTCCACTCTGGTAAGAGGTTTGCTTCCGGAGAAAACCTCGCTCAGTTCCTGGATTCTCTCACTACCCTCCTTCTTGTGTTCCTCCCACTTTTTCTCCTTGTCTACTAACATCTGCTTAAACATCTACAAACACAAACAAATCTGTGGAATTCCTTTCCCTTGCATGCAGGTCATATTTCAGATTTAGAGTGTTGTTTAAAAATCAACCAATTAGTAGGGCAGTTATTGCGCGCAAACTAATTAGCCAATCACAAGTTAGTAACCTCATATATGCGAAAATACGCACAGATCACATTCCCAACCGAAGTCATTTCAACATGTATTTGCAAAACAAATTTCATTAAAACCAACTCATTATTAGGGCGATTATTGCACTGAAACCAATTAGCCAATCACAAGTTTGTTACCTCATTAAGTATGCGAAAATATGCAAAAATGACATTCACGATCAGATCCAGTCTGTGACATATCAATATGTATGTGCCTACAATTTTATTTTTAAATCAAACCATCTCTAGGGTTACTGCACAGAACTAAAATGTGACAGACAGACCGTCCCCAATAAAAATCCCATTTTCTTCGAAAAATAGTGGACAATAATTTATTATAATATGTTACAGTTAGTATAACTGATCTCGTAGAACAACTTATAAACCACCAATCAGTTATCAGCTACACTTACATCATATTCAATATCTATCATCTAAACAAAAATGAACACCCGTGCGTTCTATTTAGTGGATTTTACCTCTTTTAGTTTGAACTCAAACTGCCCGATGTTGAGGAGAAGCTGGAATGTTTGGAGCGGGTTGTATTTTGCATCAGTAACAACCTGCTCTCGTAACAAACGGCACCGTTTATTCGCATCTGCACCTAATTGTAACACAAAGCAAGATTATAGTAATTTAGAAAAAAAAATCATTGAATGGATGTTAAAAGTCATCTGATGGATACTTTTGAACAACAAATATGGTTGATATCCATCACACTGTTTCTACTATTTCGAATCCCCATCACCTAAAGATATTTTTGGACAAATCTGATGAAATTTGAATGAGTAGTTCAGGAGAAGATGTTTGCAGAAATTGTTGAGGGATGGACAGACACCCGATGAACAGATGGATGCCACCTATAGTCGTTGGGAACAGATGATCTAATATAATAAATACAATGGCCATATGCATTACTTTTCTTAACATTTATTAAGTATTTAACATCAACGTTTATACTATAAAACAAAAACATAAAATAATTGCTCCATTACTGCCTGAAAGTATATTACAGCAAATTTAACATAGGGTAAACCAATTAATATATGCATAATTCAATGATATTTGTTTTAGGGGAAAATAAAGCTGAAACTTACTAAGGGAGAGAGGTGCGGTATGTAACATGAGCCAACGAACGGTGACGTTTGCCTCTCGCATCACGTTCATCATCTTCGGGATGCTATCCAGCACAAACTCCTCCGTGAGCACCCCCTCCTTTAGGTATTTGTCTAGTGGCTGCTTCAACTTCACCTGTTTTGTAGCATACTTTGTTGCCTAGAAACATAAAGAAAATACATAAAATTAGGTGTTTTTACTTTAGCTAACTAGTATGAGTTTAATTAATGTGTACTGGGCTTAATGATGCCTAGAACGTAGGAAACCAATGGAAGGAAGCAAGTGAAAGGAATGAAAGTTAAAATTAAAACTACTCACTTGTTCGCGGACATTTGCTGGCTCTAGCGTGTTGTTAAGGGCCGTGACTGCCGCCCGGTAGGGTGACCAAGCATCCAGAAGGTTGACCGTCATACCCATGTATACCCCCAATACCTGGAGACAGAGAGGTGGAACAGTGATAGTTATGCCTGTCTATATAGCCCAGTATACCCCCAATACCTGGACACAGAGAGGTGGAAGAGTGATAGTTTTACCTGTCTATAAAGACCAGTATACCCCCAATACCTGGAGACATAGAGGTGGAACAGTGATAGTTATCCCTGTCTACACAGACCAGTATACCCCCAATACCTTGAGCCAGAGAGGTGGAACAGTGATAGTTATGCCTGTCTATATAGCCCAGTATACCCCCAATACCTGGGGACAGAGAGGTGGAACAGTGATAGTTATACCTGTCTACACAGACCAGTATACCCCCAATACCTGGAGACAGAGAGGTGGAACAGTGATAGCTATACCTGTCTATATAGACCAGTATACCCCTAATACCTGGAGACAGAGAGGTGGAACAGTGAGTTATACCTGTCTATAAAGACCAGTATACTCACAATACCTGGACACAGAGAGGTGGAACAGTGATAGTCATACCTGTCTATAAAGACCAGTATACCCCCAATACCTAGAGACAGAGAGGTGGAACAGTGATACTTATACCTGTCTATATAGACCAGTATACCCCCAATACCTGGAGACAGGGAGGTGGAACAGTGATAGTTATACCTGTCTACACAGACCAGTATACCCCCAATACCTGGAGACAGGGAGGTGGAACAGTGATAGTTATACCTGTCTATATAGCCCAGTATACCCCCAATACCTGGAGACAGAGAGGAGGAACAGTGATAGTCATACCTGTCTATATAGACCAGTTTACCCCCAATCCCTGGAGACAGAGAGGTGGAACAGTGATAGTTATCCCTGTCTATATAGACCAGTATACCCCCAATAGCTGGAGACAGAGAGGTGGAACAGTGATAGTTATCCCTGTCTATATAGACCAGTATACCCCCAATACCTATAGACAGAGAGGTGGAACAGTGATACTTATACCTGTCTATAAAGACCAGTATACCCCTAATACCTGGAGACAGAGAGGTGAAACAGTGAGTCATACCTGTCTATATAGACCAGTATACCCACAATACCTGAAGACAGAGAGGTGGAACAGTGATAGTCATACCTGTCTATATAGACCAGTTTACCCCCAATCCCTGGAGACAGAGAGGTGGAACAGTGATAGTTATCCCTGTCTATATAGACCAGTATACCCCCAATAGCTGGAGACAGAGAGGTGGAACAGTGATAGTTTTACCTGTCTATAAAGACCAGTATACCCCCAATACCTAGAGACAGAGCGGTGCAACAGTGATACTTATACCTGTCTATAAAGACCAGTATACCCCTAATACCTGGAGACAGAGAGGTGGAACAGTGAGTTATACCTGTCTATAAAGACCAGTATACTCACAATACCTGGACACAGAGAGGTGGAACAGTGAGAGTCATACCTGTCTATATAGACCAGTATACCCCCATTACCTGGAGACAGAGAGGTGAAACAGTGATAGTTATACCTGTCTATATAGACCAGTATCCCCCCAATACCTGGAGACAGAGAGGTGGAACATTGATAGTTATACCTGTCTATATAGACCAGTATACCCACAATCCCTGAAGACAGAGAGGTGGAACAGTGATAGTTATACCAGTCTATATAGACCAGTATACCCACAATACCTGGAGACAGAGAGGTGGAACAGTGATAGTTATCCCTGTCTATATAGACCAGTATACCCCCAATACCTGAAGACAGAGAGGTGGAACAGTGATAGTCATATCTGTCTATATAGACCAGTATTTACCCCCATTACTTCGAAACAGGTGGAAAACTGTGATAATCTCTTTGAATTGGAAACAAACGTGGCTGGATTATCTACAGAAAGCAGTACATACCCAGTTGTCAGGGAAGTGCTTGTCTACAATCTCCCGCATCTTAGCTTGTTGGTTTTGTAGAATCTCCGGCTCAAAGTACAAAATGACATACAGCATGCTGGCCTGGGTGGCTAGGGCAGTCGACCGATGCTCAGGAAGGGGATATGCCGAAATCTGGTTATATACATCGTCTGATCGTAGACGACCAATCACCATGTTGATGAACTCGTCAGGAAAAGGAACACGACTAAATGTTTGGTAAGATAAAATATATTTCAGACTTCCCTGATACTACCCTACGGTTTACTACAAAAGTATGATGAGTGTTTGGTGAGAATGGAGGTTCACTTGCCTATAAACTCGTATTGAAAAAAGTGATTTTTATTTTTACAATTGCCACTACAATTTAACACATTTTAAGAATATCAAAGTAATACCTGAATGTTAAACATGTAATTGTATTAATGAATATTCATGAGTAATAAGAACCTGATAAAACATTTCAGACACTAAATGATAATTTTCATCTATATACCAAATCAAACTACTACACAGAGTATAGTCAATATAACAAGGTTAAAATTCTTTAATATCATCAATCAACGAGAAAAGTACTGTAAGTGTAATTAATTACATACTGAAAACATGAAGTATATTACAAATAGCATACATGTATCATCATATTACTGAATAAAGGCTAAAATTACTTACAAAAACAAATACTTACACTAGAAAATCTTGGCCAGGCTAATTATATTTACATCACACCCGGTAATGGTATTCACTGCTACTTACCTAAAGTAGGATTCTGGGTAGTTTTGTGGCCGTTTGGCACCGGCAGAGTTACTATACCCTGTACTTCTGAGGAGTTTACAGACATCATCTATACTGGAATCTGCTGCTGCAGCCTTCTGGGCGCTGTAATACAGGTTATACAGTAAGTATACTGAAAACATACTGTACTGTAAACATCTATAATGTAGTTTATTTGTTTACTGTTATGTTGCACTGTATGCACGACTGATGAGCTATAAATAGCTTAATCTAATAAATGACCTTGAACTTGCCTGTATCTGTAGTACGACACCAATATGCGCTCCCTGATGACTCCTTCTATCTTCATGTCTATAGTTAGTAACATCACGCCGTACAGGAACAGACTTTCACACTAAAACATCAAAATTGCTATATCACAACATTGCTTATCACACAAAGTATAAAGTCTTCCACACTACAATGTCAAAATCACAGTAAAAGCTTTTAAAATTATTGGATCCAATTATTCATACCATAAGCTGTTTTCCATCATCGTTTAAAAGAACACTTTCCAAAGTCTGTTGGATATATGCGCCTTCTTCTAAATCTTCAAGAAATCTGAAATGTATTTGTTTAAAAAGCTTGAAAAAGAAACACATTTCAATTGTTTCATAAATACATAAATCATAGCTTGTATCGCAGCATCCTATCTACCACATAAGCTCTGTTCTGAAAATGACAGGATGTGGGTATGTCCTTGAGTAAAACAAAATGTCACCCTATATATAGTTACTCAACTCTGCATACCTGTCTCGAGTGGAATACACTGGTAATATGGGTGGGTATTATTATTTCTGTGTTGTACCTATCAAATGGTCTAAAATATACAATAAATACAGACCCATATCAAGCCAAACGTTATATTTACACAACACAAACACACACGCATGCACTATCACATCTATGGAGGAAAAAAACTTGATCATGCTCTCACACCCTCTTGATCATGCTCTCACACCCTCTTGATCATGCTCTCACACCCTCTTGATCATGCTCTCACACCCTCTTGATCATGCTCTCACACCCTCTTGATCATGTTGTCTGGCCCCTATATTTGAAAGTTTATTACATAGGGCCCTAAGAGTAATTTGTTTTGCAAATCAGATAGGCCACCACACTAATGTTGTATAACAAATATTTGCAGGGTATGTCATCTGTATGACCCACTTCTGACCTGAACAGGAGAGGGGACTAGATCTACACCCTACCAGTAATCTATTTGATACAGTGTGTATACGTATACTCTCGCTATCGATAGGCGAAACGTTCCATGTCGAGTATGAAATTTACAATTTTGTCACATTGTTGTACAGGTAAACAATACAAATCACTCACTCAGTCATAGCTTGACAAAGGGACCAGTCCAATTTGAAATGTTGCGGAACGTTTGATATGTACATTGCTTAAATATATGTATAAAATAAATACTTTGACATTAATGATTGCAGATGTTACAACACAAGTTGTAATCAAGTTCTCTCTATCCTACATATGTAGATAGATACAGGATTACAAATGTAAATATATTATATATATATATACAAACCTGTTCAAATCTGTAACATATTTGTGAACACTTGCGAACGCCTGATAGAACCTTGTCAATATCTCAATGTTGTTGTCATTAAACTCCTGATCCAAGTCTTGCAGTTCCTACAAAAACATGTTTAGGTAATTAGGTTTATAAAAGTGTCAATTATATTTATTTACCATAGAAATAAAATTGTTATTTTGAACAAATTTATTATATCATTTTCTTAAAGAATAATAGCATACATGTGTAATATCCTACTTTCATCCAAACATAAAATCAATTTTAAACAGATCAACAGGTCCAGTACACTCGGCTGATTGAGCTATAAGCTACAAAGACCTTAGTCGGAATTATTCTGACGTTTTATCGACTTTTTTCATATCGGTCTGTCGTCGATTAACGTCAGATAACTCCAGCCCTCTATAATATGCAGGAAATATGCGACCCGCGCCCGGAGCGCACTTTAAACTGATATTTTAGAAACATATCGTCACTTTCACACACATGTCGCACATGGATCTCGCCGGCCTACGTCATAACGTTGGGAAATACCTTTGGTAACGCGAGTTCCCGTCAAGTCATGTGACATTGCTCATGGCCTAATTTCCATTAAAAACATGGGTTGGTATAGAAACCGTTGAAAAATACTTTTCGTAATGATCTTTGAAACATGTTATTGATACCACCTAGTGCATACAGAAAAGATCTTTCAATCCATGTGCGACATGTGTGCGAAAGTGACGATTTGTTTCTAAAATATCAGTTTGAAGTGCGCTCCAGGCGCGGGTCGCATATTTCCCGCATATTTCAGAGGGCCGGAGTTATCTGACGTTAATCGACGACAGACCGATATGAAAAAAGTTGATAAAACATCAGAAAAATTCGGACTACAAAGACCTATAATAGAAGTATCAACAAATCCGAAAAAGATCTTTCGAGCAGTTTCACCTAATTTTACTTCTTAAAGAAAACAATACAAATTTACTAGCATTTAGAAGAAGATTTTTTATCAGACAGTTAAGGTGATTACAACAGACTTCAAATACTACAATGTGTCGACATCTCTTGGTTTATTTGCAATAAATAAGAAATCTCTTGGTTTATTTGCAATAAATAAGAAACTGATCAACAGCTTTCTATGAATATTTCTCATTTATTCACTATGATGTTATTTTCTGTGAAATACACATGAATTCAAAACAAACTCATACTCACAACTTTTGATTCGATTTTGTTTTCAAAATATTCCAGATTTCGGAAATAGCTAAAGTCACTGATGAGTTCTCCATATCTAAGCTTGTCTGACTGGTTGTCAAGGCGAAACACAGGAGGTATGAACTCTGAAAGTCTCAACAGTTCCGCTATGATAGAATTCCCTCGAGCCACAAGCTTCAAAATGTTCTGTCCACACGGGTTGTTTTCAGCCAAGAAATCAGCCATTTTCCTTGACGCTCCCAATGAGTAAAGTGTATTTCAATCAAAAGCGTCGTGCAGATTATATTTCAAGTTAAAAATATCATTTGTAACAATTCAATACTAATCATACCTAATTTTCTACGAACAACAATATAACGTTTTTATTTCTGTAACAGTGGTGACCCACCCCCTTGGCCTTACCGGTGTTGACGCTGAGTAAGAGTACTAAGACAATGATTTTCTTTTAAATTCTGTAACATTCGGAGTTCTCGATACACATATTAAACCCGTATTCTTATTTCGAACTCTTGTTACTACATTATGTATTAAAAACTTTCTAATACTAGTAAAACAACCGTTCGTACGTATATATAATGTAGCAGAGGAAGTCACAAGTTTATCTGTAACAGGAAACGGTATGTGCGCGCCATCTAGCGATATAAATAAGTAAAATTCTACTTTCTGTTTGTCAAAAGAAAGGGGTTCGATGCATAGCAGGGACGGATTCTTTTCTCTTTCTATGGCCGCTTTCGTTTATGTAGTGGGAACGGTTCGTATGTGGTGCGGTTTCGTTCCGTATAAAGAAACAACCCGTGCCATAGATCTCATTCCAAGATGGCCACCAGTGACAGACAAATCGACACTTTACCTGGACTTTTTGTGTTTTTGGATGAATCCTTATTTTCAGACACATTTTTTGGACAGTGACGACGATGACGACATTTCGACAGTTATACTTTACCCGAAACAGCAAAACGCCACGAAAATCGTAGACTANTTATTTTTCGGGTCGATCAGAAATCCAATATGGCCGCCACGGCCGCGATTTTGAAAAACTATTTCAAACTTAAAGTCAAGTTCTGCTAGGTTGATTGAACTGAAAGTTGGTAGGATTGATCAGCTCATGGTCCTGACAAAGTGTTGTTATTTTTCAGGTCAATAAGAAATCCAATATGGCCGCCACAGTCGCCATTTTGAAAAACTATTTCAAACTTAAAGTCAAGTTCTGCTGGGCTGATTGAACTGAAAGTTTGTAGGAATGATCGACTCATGATCCTGACAAAGTGCTGTTATTTTTCAGGTCAGTCAGAAATCCAATATGGCCGCCACGGTCGCCATTTTGAAAAACTATTTCAAACTTAAAAGTCAAGTTCTGCTGGGCTGATTGAACTGAAAGTTTGTAGGAATGATCGACTCATTGTCCTGACAAAGTTTTGTTATTTTTTCGGGTTGATCAGAAATCCAATATGGCCACCACGGCCGCCATTTTGAAAATACCTGCCAAAAATCATGACTCCATGGATCTCGACTATTCAAAATGAGTGTCAGGAAAGTCTTTACAAATCTGACCCTTGCGAACTTGAAAGTGGATCAAGGTCATTTATTTGAACAAACTCAATAGACCTTCATCCAAGCATGTTACTGGCTAATTATCATGTGGTTATTCAACAGATGTCACTGAAAGGAAACTTAACACAACAGACCAGTGATGCCCCTCTATCATAGCACACTTGGTCCTTCAAGCAAATAATTGGAGGCACAGTAGTCTAGTGGTAGGACGCCAGGCTTGTGACCGAAGGGTTGCAGGTTCGAGTCATGGCACGGCACTGTGTTGTTTCTTTGAGCAAGATACTTTACTCTGCTTTTTCCGGTCTACTCAGCTGTAAATGAATATGTGGTTGGGCAGCGCTAGAATTGTTGAATGCTAGCTGTGAGCGCCGAAATGGCAGTACCGGCTGTATGCTCCCCGGGGAATTGAGAAAGATATTGGCTGGTTGCAAAGGCCCTATAACCACGGATAATAATTTGTGAACATCATTGAGACGACCTAGGATCTAGGTTGTGATAAAGCGGTATATAAGAACCTCAAATTATTATTATTAATTGATTTCTGGTGGAACAATTGTTTTTTGCCATATTCACAAGCATCTGTGACCAATGAACAGAAACACTTCAAACATCCAACATTATAACAAAACAAAGTACAACAGTATTTAGTAAATTTATTTTATGTAGATGAGCAGATCACAAAACAGAAGGAATCACTTTAAATGAATAAAAAATAATATATGAATATAAAAGACTTTACCAGAAAATATAGATATATGTAGATATGAGATACATGTGAAGTAAGTTCAAGTAGATAACACAAGACCACACCAATTTTTTAATTAATTTCCCTTTTGATCAAGATCTCACTGCATATGTTTAACCTGTTCGACAAATTCATGAGAAAAAAAAGAAAATCACATTAACAAAATTTGTTGTTGATACACAAATGGCTTTCAGAGAAAGTATCTTTACTTGTGAAATATTTGCTATTACATTTATAGTTGGAAGTTGTTAGGTTCCAAACCTTTCTATTTTTAGTCTGGGTTCCTATTTTCAAATATTTGCACATCACAGTTGAACCATATAGGAAAAATGTTTGTTTTAAAGCTGAAGTCAAGAAAATTAATTCATAAATGAGACAGTGTTGGGTGAAAAGTAGAAAATGTAAAATGTTTTGGCTGTATCCAGCTTCAGTCCGATTATACAAAATCCCAAATAACAAAAATACTATTTGGTGTGGCCTGAATGATTTACAACCAATGAATGCTCAGGGCCCACTTGTATAAAAAATCTCAAAGTTAAGGAAGATCTCAAGCAATGTATTGTCTATGGGAAATCTTAGACTTGAGGAAATCTCAAGAGTTGAGATGTTTTATACAAGTGGGCCCTGAACATTAATCCGTGAGGTAAGATTTATAACTCTCCGAGACGAAAACCTACAAAATTCGGCATTCTACGAACAAAATATCCCAAACAACATTGAAATCAGTTTGAAACTTGTTTACGAATGAATACGTTACTCTTCATATATTGATAGGACTATTTTCTACCACATTTCAAACACAATTTTTTTATTTTTTATTTCTTTCAATCATGACAGATAAGGCAATAGCTCAAGTTCACACAACAAAATCTAGCACATATTATTTATGTAATTAAATTGTTCATTCCAGTAATCCATTATTCAGTTGCTTTATTAAATTGTGTACTACAGATTATCTGCTATTTCAGCAACCTTTCCTATTTTTTCTATCAGAGCTGAAGACATCACCATTTGCTTTTATTACCAAATCAAAATCAAAATCAATGCAGACAATAATTCATTCTTGAACAATTAATACATGTACATACTTAATTATGACTTTCAGAATACCACAAACAATACCCTCATCCATCTGTTTATTTCTAAAGCAAGGGACCCTGAACAACACTAACCAAATCACAACACCTATTGTGGACAAATATTGTATGTATGAATTTTCATTAATATTTCTCGCAACTTACAGTAAAGGAAATAAACCCACGAGAAGTTGAAAGTGATTTGAACTTTGACCTCATTTGATGACCTTGAACAGGTGTTTATATGTACTATGGGTATTTAAAGACATACTGAATAAGTTTCATTATTAAATTAACATTAGGCAAAGAAATGCTGCTTTTGACAAACAAATTATAATTTAAACTTTTATGACTAAACCACGTCTGGCAATGAAATATTATGCTGCGGACTTTTAAGATACCTTTGATTTGACATTTGACCCTAATTTGTGACCTTGACCTTGACGTGAGGGAAAAACAAAACCCCAATCACACATCACATTATAATTGTTCATGGGTGTATGAATTTTTCGTCAAAAGAACTTATGCTCATGACAAGAAAATGTCAACAGATGGACTTTGGCATAATTGCCTAATTTCCTTATTTTGGAAAGTAATTCTGAATTGTTCATCATTTTTTTCAGATATTAGAAATCAGAAGAGTTGCCTACATGTTGATCTTGGGTAAAATTTCATTAATGCAAAGTACATAACAACTTAAATAAGGACATGATTTACTATAATTCGCCCTAAAGGAGTCTTTGTAAGTTCTTTTTTGACAGCTTTTGCTACACATTTTTTTCCTTCATCAAAAAAACTGAAGGGCTAATGATGGAACGATCAATTACATACAATAAATGTCCTGTGAAACTGGTGTAAAAAACACCACCTTAAGCATTTCAATTATTAATTCAAATGTATAAGATATTTTAACGATGGCACAAATACATCAAACATGGTAAGCATTTATTTAAGTTATTCAAAATGTACATATACACAAAAATAGCAAGAAATGTATAATCTTCTTTTACATGTACATGTATTCAAAATCATATATTTCCTGACAACAGTGAAATCATTGAGCAGAATTACTATACTCAGTAATAACTAACAGGGGTGATAAGCTGAATCATCATTCAGGGACGATCGCTGAATCATCAATCAGGGATCATCGCTGAATCATCAATCAATCAACGGCAGAGTCGGCCATGTTGGAAGCATTTGATAAAAAAAATGTCATTTACAATTGGTACGAAACATCCAAATTACATGGCAGGAAAAAGATAATGAAACAAAGCAAATTACCTCCCTTCCTTACATGTAAATACCCGGGTACATGTATGAACTTCCCAAGAAATGATATTTTTTAAATATTCCCAAATAGTATTGGTATACATAAATATTCCGTGTATACAGTGTATATCTTTATAAATACAGTAGTATGTAATGCATATCAAATACACCTTGAAATCTGTTGACACCATTTTATAGTAAACATCTAACAAGAAAACCGTATACCAAAGGTTTATGTCTTTTGCTAAACAGTCCAGTCATTGTAAATCCTAATTTAACCCACCCCGTAAAAACTCTCTCTGGAGGGGCAGGGATTCCCTGCTCCCTGTCTCGTAAATGATAGTTTTCATCACACTACCTGTATACACTGCTACCTTGTAAAAATAATTTAATATTAATGAAATAGTCATTGCACATTGCATATACAGTGTATAAGAAAACTGGTTATTGGAAAAGATAGCATATAACAAAAAAACTAAAATATGGTAGACCTTCAAATTTGAACCTACACCTTATCAAATCATGTATCCATTCTATCAATATTTTGTGTAAAAACTTTGTGTTCTTAATCATCCAGAACAAAAATAAAATGTATACATCGCTTTTGCCAAATTTTAAAATAACATCATGCATAAAATCAAGTTTATGTTAAAGGCCATTTCATTTCATCACATTTGCACATGAAAGACAGATATACACTAGAGTAAAAAGAGCTCTTCATGTTCAGTCTGTACAGAAATAAACTCCTGAACAACACCACAACAAGCAAGCTCATTAGCCGTAGAAAGAAATCCCGCCATTGTAGGCTCCGTAAATAATGTACAGTGACATGCTGTTCCGTCTTTTATGATATGTCATGTTCCCATTGGATTCTATGTTAACTTACTCTCTTTTTTTCCAAAATATTTTCATGACATCTTTTGACATGCAGTTTTGATAAAACTCCAGAACCTGCTAGAGAATTATCCAGCGTTTCCTTTGCTTATCTTTATATTACTATCTGTGGTACAGTTGATGAGATATCACTTTTCATATCCAAGCTTAAACGTTTTACTTTGATGTCATTCCCAAAGACAATTCAAATTTTGTCTTACAAAAACGATTTTGCCAAGCATCCCATCCAGGTTAGAATTCAATGAAACAAATAACCAAAGGAAGCACTAGATTATTCTCTAGCTTCGAGATGAATTTCATCAGGTTTTTACTAAAAACGAAGCAAGGAAATGAAAATGACGCAACATGGCATGTCACTGTAAATGTTTTAAACAACAAAGACCATAAAGAGTCCTAATGACACGTCACTGCTGGGAAAGACGAAAACAATTTGTTTAACATGTATGTGGCACTGTATGTCCTACAAAACAACACTGAACTTTTTAAGCCCAACAGAAAATCCTAAATACATCTACAAACACTGAAATCATCAGATAAATTCTGTAATCTACAAACACTGAAGCTTTTAAGCCGAACAGAAAATCCTAAATACATCTACAACCACTGAAATCATCAGAAAAATTCTGTAATCTACACACACTGAAGCGTTTAGGCCTGACAGAAAATCCTAAATACATCTACAAACACTGAAATCATCAGATAAATTCTGTAATCTACAAATACAGACGCTTTTAGGCCCCAACAGAAAATCCTAAATACACTTACAAACACTGAAATCATCAGATAAATTCTGTAATCTACAAATACTGAAGCTTTTAAGCCCTGACAGAAAATCCTAAATACATCTACAACCACTGAAATCATCAGATGAATTCTGTAATCTACAAACACTGAAGCTTTTAGGCCTGACAGAAAATCCTTACTACATCTACAACCACTGAAGCTCTTAAGCTCAACAGAAGAAAGAAAAAACAATAAATACATTAGATCAATTCTGTAATCATTAAACACTGAAATCCTTAGGCATAACAGAAACATCTGACATATATCTGAACATGTTAATATACAAACATTCAAAACTGTCACTACCTGGTACATGTACCTTGGTATGTTTTTAATGAATCAGCTGTATTGATTTCATAAAATTGAAAAGAAATGACTAACTATTCAATGATATATAAATTTTGTTTTGGCATGTAAAATCATGCACATGGCACTATCATAAAGTAAAGCTTCTTATACATGTATCAAAGTGGAAGGCCCTTCTAGGACATTTCCAATACACATTTATTTGCAATAGTTTCACACTTTTGGGACCAAATATTCACTTTGAGATAATTAATTTTTCTGAATTATCTTTACCAACAAGAACAACTCTGACAAAAGGGTAAAACAAAACTATCTCTGGTACAGTATTTCACTTTTCAGATAATGAAGTTTGACTGTAGTGTATACTAGTCTTTATAACAGTATTTCATGACATAAATATAAAACAAACACATCAATGAAAGGGCCTCCATAGACACACACATCACAGATTACTCTCACTGAAGCACGGCTTTAGTGGCTCTTAAATTGTCCTTGATGCTATAAATAGTAACTGTTAGTAAGGTTAGAGAATCAAAGGATGGTTAGTTAGCTCATTCACCCCTGAATACACATTTGAACTCTTCCAATTCAAACGTTGGAATAGTCCATTATGAAATTTCAGGGGTGAATAAGTTAAGTAATGTTCCCCTAACTATTTCTTGTCTAATGTAAATTTTTTACAAACTACATGTAAAGTTATCGGTATATAGTCTGGTATAATTGTTAGACTACGTCAAGAAATGTTATTTTATTCATAACTAAAATTGTATCGTCTTTATCAGTGTTATTACCAAACACAGATAAGTCAAATTTCAGGCATGGCAATCATAAAACAAATCAATTTTTGGAAGAACTACCGTCTATCCTATACCAGATTTTTTTTGCCACAGTTTAATTTTCGCCTTTTTCACCCTCAGTAATGCAAGTGAATTTACCAAAACAGCAATCATTCGTACACAGCGTACCAAACAATGGGCGTCTATGCGGTTACCAGTGAAGGGCAAATGTTTGAATCCAAAAACTTTTTCCATCTGGCCACCACTAATCCAGTTGTCTCACTGTGCAGTCACCCTAAACCTGGTCCTAACAATCAGCCAGTATTTAAAGGGGACAGACTGTCCCACTGTTTTCAGCCAGCGTCACTTTTGTTTATCGCGATCCAAATGGTTGCACCAGAGTTGTTTGTTTATAAAATAAAGTCACACCTAGTAATTTGATGCTTCTTTCAGGAAAGCCTTGCAAGGCCTGCATAAACATTCGAGGGTCTGCAAGGATTCAAACCCGAAAATGTTACATTTAAAAGCAGACAAACTTGTTGCTCTGCATAGTGAACAAGCCCCAGTGTTTTAGGGGACAGACTGTTCCGCTGTTTTCAGACAATGTTTTAGGGGACAGACTGTTCCACTGTTTTCAGACAGTACTTTCGGGGACAGATTGAATGAATATCCTGGCAGTGTTTGCAGGAACAAATGAAATGTTCTCGAGGCCAAATTTTCTCAGAAATCCATCAACTCTTGCTGGAAACAAAGATGCCTAGAGAGTTACCAAAGAGGATCGGATTAACAATGAAGATTGAGCAGACGATCAACAAAGACGGATGGATTATAACTGACAGTGACTGGATTATCAGTGAAGATGACTAAAGGATCGACCAAATTGAATGGATTATCAACGAAGGTGGCTCAATTATCGAGGAGGGTGGACCTATTACAAGATTGTTCAGTAATTAATGAAGGTGAATCTATCGTAGCTTCACCAAACACTGTTGTTTACTTATGTCATGATGCGAGTAATACAACATTTTATGTATGATCTATTTAATCTCTTCTGGTATCTATTTTAGACTGAAACCTAATCTAACCGTCAGTATTCAAAACCATGCACCACAAGCCAACATGCATATAAACAGTAAATTACATTAATATAATATCATGCATACAAAATGAGCAATTTTACGATGAGCTGCACATAAGAATAAAAACAATCCCCCTACAACATTACTTATAATTAAGACACTTTTTCATGAGGAGATTAATTTTGGTTGATTTGATTTAAACATATTTTATTGTCGAAACAGACAAATGGATGAGAGACAAGTTCTAACAACTAACAAGCTCTTCTCCACAATTTGGTTCAATTAATATACCGTTCTTTGGGATATTTTGAATGTGGTTATCTTTTGGTTAATTTAGCACTTGGAGTGTATGAGCGAAATTAACCACACCAAAATTTCACCATGCCAAAATATTGTCGCAACATCCGGATATTGGCAGACTGTCTTCCAACCCATCTAGTAAGCATCATTTACTTACTTCCGAGGACTGTGCTTTTTTCAAAACTTGGCATTGCTTATTTAATTTAAACATCAATAAAGGGATGTTTTCACCTGTGTCGTAAATTCCAAATCTTTTCATATCCGTTGCTGTATTAGTTGTGTTTAACCCTTTCACCCCTATGTAACTTAAGTAGACTCTACCATGCATTGATATGAATGAGTCCATTATGGTCTACAGTGGTGAAAGGGTTAAGTGTATACAAGTAAGTCGCATCACTGTAAGTGATCTTAAACGTGTGCTCTCCTGTCCAGCGAGGTCAAGCGTATATAAAAGGATGTAAATTTATGGAATCTGAAAACAATTTGTAACATACCGACATGTTTTCTGTGAATACCTGTAGCACAACTACCTTAACACAATAGACTGATAGAGCCACTACTTAACTAAAGGCATTGGAAAGCACCAAAATGCAGCACACAGGATCGTAAAACACCAAAAATTTGATGCATCAAAATGTATCCACCCCATTTTGAGCAAAAACAAGCCAAATTTAGGTGACACAAAAATGTCCCAAAGCAAGCTGTAAAGTGAAGCTTCACAAATACAAACTTTGTCGCCTCTGTTCAGAGTCCAAAGTGACCAGATGGATTTGCTTCAAGCCATACTGCAATGCCTTGACAATATCATTGAAGCAACTTAACATACCAGAATGACTTGAGCACCATAGTTTTTTTCCCCTTTTCTTTAACGATGTTTCTTTCCAACATTCATCTCACTTTTTATTTCCTTTTTTGGATGGATATAATATTATGATTCAGTGATAAAAAAAACCAACACATGTTAATACTTATACAGAAGACATATAACAATCCATTTGTTCACAATATATGAGGTTGTCTTATTACACATTATGCTATAAAATCAGCTGAAAAAAGTTCTATTGAACAGTGTCTACCATTATATTAATTATTTGCATGACATATAAAAACCTGTCCCGTTTCACTTTACGCTAATATAATTAAAAGGAGATTAAAATGAAGCACTATAATTAGTCAACTGAACCCATTCTAGAGTACAGGCCCCTTACAGCAGGGCAGTATAGGTGGAGCCTCGGTTGATACTGACGTCCATGTTTTTACAAAACGTTTTCGTGATCGGGATACAGTTAAAGTACGAGATGATCTCTCCCTCGGTAATAGGCACCACATAGAATATGATAACGAGCATCGCTATCATTAGTAGGGCGAGAATAGACGAAACCAAGACTACCACCCAACGTTTCATGAAATTGACCTGGACACCGAAGTCCTCCACAAGTATCGTGGACATCAAAAGACCAAAGAAAAATCCGAACATGTGAGCCCAGTTATCCAGCCAGGGAAACAGTCCAAAGAAAAACAGAAGGATCATGATGACAACGAAAATGGCAAGCCATGTGCATAGACGTCTTTTCTGATCACGACTGCCGGATTCCTGTCTGTGCTGTAAGTAATGACCGATCAAATCCACGAAAAACACGGACAGGACCCCAAACTGAGCTCCAGCAGGTCCAACCTATAAAACAGACAAAATAAATAATTATTTTACAAGAACTCAAAAGAATCTCCAGCCGGTCCCAGCTATAACACAGTCAAATGGAAACAATTGCTACAGGTCATGGACAGGTCATGGACAGGCAATGGGCTATTGAGGAGTATTTCATCAGTTTCAATAATGGCACGTGTTTGATGTTGAAAATGCATCCATTTGAACATTTTACAAACTGAAATATTATTGATACCAGTATTGAGAAGAATATATCTTGAAAACCATTGTTATCCAAAAAATATGCTTGTTTTTGGATTTGTCCTGTGCACTTGTTTAATACCAGAGGTTGATTAATTTTGAATATGTTTGCATTATTTAACTGTTTTCTGTTGCACCTACAGTTTTTAGAATTGCCATACATATGTTATGCTATACAATGTTCACACTGATAATATATATATGTCAATCTGTGACAGTTTTACAAAGATAAATTTGGCCAAACCTAAAGCAGACTTAACGCTGTATATGTCCTCACTATATTGACAGACACCAGCTGGGGCCTGTTTGTTTATGCGGAACGACCGGTACACCAGTTTTTAAATGTAACATTTTTGGGTATAAATCCTGGCAGACCTGCAAATGTTGATGCAGGCCTTGCAAGGCTTTGTCAAGGCTCGTCTGAAGGCAGCATCCGATTAA
Source organism: Mizuhopecten yessoensis (assembly GCF_002113885.1). NCBI lineage: Eukaryota > Metazoa > Mollusca > Bivalvia > Pectinida > Pectinidae > Mizuhopecten > Mizuhopecten yessoensis. The sequence goes on from NW_018407568.1 coordinate 150,286, forward strand.
AAGGTCCGACCCTATTTCATAAACGAACAACTCTGGTCCAGCCGATTCAACCATTTGGATTGCGATAAATGAAAAACAGCCCAAGCAAAACATCTTTGTTAAACCCTACCATGCGAGGTTAAGCTGGCTCTAATGTACACCATTTTGTTTTTGTCACATACTTTTAAGATTTAAATTTGGGGCTGGTGTGAGTGATGCTGTAGCGTGACTCACCTCGACCTGGTAGGGGAGCAGTACAGCACTAGCCAGGCTTCCCACTGCACCACTGCCACAATAAATAATAGCCATGAACTTCCAGCCCACCAAGTTCTCAGCATGCCGCATCACAAACATCTGGAACAGGATGCTGATCAGTAGATGGAACAACCTGGAGAGAAAAAATCAAAATAACTTGTGATTAAATAAAATCAAATTTTTGCTGAAAAAAAGACCAATGGGTTTTAAATGTCACTTGAGTAAAATAATAAAAGATACACATAGTGTTTAGTAGATCTAATTTGAAAGAATATATTCCGAGTGGGGCAACAAAGTGTTCCCATTTGTAAGGCATACTGTGAAATCACCAATTCCTGTGGTTTTTTTATTTTCATTAATTTTGTGGGTTTTCTTATTCCACGAATTGTGGTCCAGGAGGTAATTACAAGTTTGACATAAAGCATTTCTTCGTTTGGGCACATTATCATAATCTACGAATACCAGTGGTCGAAACAGAATGACTAATAGAGGTAGTTCTTAATGGATAATGATGGACTCAAAAGAAAATGTACGCGGTGTGGGGGTTGAAGGACCTGTAAGAAATATCACCTGAGTGAGGTGGAGAGAGCATTAGCATGGAAGACTTCCCTCGTGTAAAGGAGCAAGAGGCCCAGAGGCCCTGTATCTCTCACCTGGATATTAAAAGTAATCATGGCAAAATATTCCCCAAATAAGATCCAAGGGAATGGGCCAGACCCCAAGGCCAATCCTTGTATCATATCTGTATTAGATTTTTCAAGCCCAGCAATTTTATGTATGGTTACGGGGTGGGGATCTCAACTGTTTCCAAGATGTGATTCAGAAACTAGGTCCCTAGAGTTGTGACCAGGATCAATTATAATATCATGACTGCATTCGTCTCTTTAAGCCCAACAATTGTATATAGTTTTAGGGTGGGGATCTTAACTGTTTCAAAGGTATGACCCAGGTGTTAAGTCTCCAAGGGTGGGGCAGACCCTGGGGTCAATTCTTATATCATGACTGCATTCGTCTCTTTATGCCAAGCATTTGTATATACAGTTTTGGGGTGGGGATCTCAACCGTTTCAAAGTTATGACCCAGGCACTATGTCTCCAAGGGTGGGGCCAGACCTCTGGGCAATCCTGGAAGCATATGTGCATTCTTCTCTTCATACTCAGCAATTGTATATAAGGTAATATGATGGGGATCTCAACCATTTCCAAGCAATAAACTATTTTTTGCCCCACCCTTTAGCCAAGGGGGTCAGCCCCACTACTTGTACAATTTAAATCCCTACCTCCCATGAATGCTTCCAACCAAATGTGATTCATATCCAGTGCATAGTTCTACAGAAAAAGTCATTCCACACTTCCATATATGGTCACTGAGTGACCACGTGAGATGACACAGTCGTGCGAGTGGTCAGTACATAGTCAATTTTCGAAGCGAGTGGACGTCCGTGCAAATTATATGAGGAAAACCACAGTTAACATTTATATATCGTTTGTGGAACTTTTATATGAACACCTACAGGAAACGTAGTGAGTAAATACTGACGTATTTTGGGAAAAAACTATTTTCATTCCATGAACTTGTGAACTCTTTGAGTTTTTTACACACATGATCGGGCCTTAGTGCCAATAATAGATACGATCAGGCCTGAGTGCTAATAACTTAGGCCTGAGTGCCACAAAGTGTAGGCCGGAGAGCCACTGTGTCTGTGATAACACGTTTTTATGGGAAACATGTGTGGAGGACCGAAGAACTATATCGTAATTTTACGGCATCTGATATTTATACCGTCGATCACCATCATGGCTACTGAGGCTGAACCTTCAGTCAATGCTCAAAGTTCTTCAGAGAACGTAAGCAGTGATGCGACAAGCATTGGACTATTGTTACAATCACAAGTCCAAACGCTTGAGAGCATCAACAAATTGCACTATTCAGTGCAGGATATGCAAAATTTAATGTATTCTGGACCGTCACACACCGTGACTCGATCGATGGAACGGCAAAACAGACAGGTTGTTGGCTGTTCTGGTATTGGGGACGCCCCCATATGTGATCGGGAGTCGCACTACAGTGGGCGGAGCTATGAGCATCCGGGTGTTTTTCAAGATGGCGGCGCCCATGACATGTCTGAAGAAGGGGAATCAGAGACCCCAGACGACGGGTTTAACGCTGTTTTGGATGATATCGAAGATTCAAATGACTCATCATGTGAGGTTGATGATCTCCTCAAAGATATGGAGGAGATCTATAGCAACGAAGAGGTATGTGGACCTCCAATCAATGACAAACTGGCCAGTTCATGCAACGGTGCTTTTCGTACTATGATCGGTGCACACCGCCTTAGTGATACCAAGGCGAAGTACAATCGGCCGATTAATTGTCCTAATTTGACAACACCCAAAGTCAACATTGAGGTTTGGACAGAGGCAAAACCGTTTGCTAGAACCAAAGACAAATCGGTACAGAAAATCCAATCCATGATGGTGAAAGCTACAAT